>NW_005842020.1:1934212-1934879 GCF_000455745.1 Alligator sinensis | reverse complement strand
AGGGTGGTCCTATTGGGCTGGTGAAAAACTGATGCAAAATATCCTTTAAGCGGGTTGATTTTTTCCTGGGTGTCAGTTGTCAGTTGTCTCATTTGGTTTATCAAGGGTCCCTTGCTTTTCTTCTGACTCCCCACATATCTAAAAAAGGACTTTTTATTGTATTTTGTTTTATTAATATGAAGAAGAGATGGATATATACTTCTAATGACTACGGGACTAATGAAACAACATCTTTTTAGTATTGTTGCCTAGTTTGTTGTGTTTTTATACATATGAGATGGCTAATTATTGAACATTCCACTGAAATAGATTCTAGATTGTCTTGATCATCCAGTTCACTGTGTGCCAGGTAAAACAAAATTTATTTACAGTGTCAGGGATTGCTACCATAAAAATAGGGCCTACTTATTCCTATTTTACATATACTCAATCATGGAAAGCTTTGTGTAGTCACCATTTGAAAACTGCTAGCAACTTCTGATGTGACTGGTGATGGGCTATGAGAACATACCAGATAGGGGCCACATTATATTTTTTTGCAGTGGGTAAATGCAAAGTTAAAGAGAGTAAGTGGGGCATATATTCATAATGGCATTCCATAGCATGGTCTTACATGGGATAGACAGCCCCAAACATACAAGTCCCAGCAGAGGTGGAGAGAAACAAA
>NW_005842020.1:1915944-1934202 GCF_000455745.1 Alligator sinensis | reverse complement strand
AAAAATCTCTACAGTTTATACTTATATCTCTATAAAAATCTTACTGAAATCATTTGAAGTATTGCAGGTCTATACATTTGGTATTTGAAAGCCACTTAACTGATTCCAAATTTTCTCCCAAACAAGTTAGGAAATATTTACCACTTAGGAAGCTTAGTTGATTATCATACACTGGGCAATTAAGACTAAACACACTGGGCATATTACCATAGAGTTGCCTAATTAGCTCCATAGTAAAGTATCATGAGTCAACATGTGCAGAGCTATTAGGCCAGAATAAACTAATTAACTCTACTGTAGGTTAGCACTGCCAGATACAAGTACTGTCATATGGTGATGTTATTTACTCCTCCACAATGCACCTGTAGATGCTGACAGGGCTGGCTAAGGCACAAGGGTGCTTCAGTATGGGGGCCTGCCAGCTAGCCCACCACTGAAGCACCCATGTGCCCCAGCCAGCCCCTCCTCAGCATACTGAGTTGGGTCAGAGCAGCCCCATGCTAGCATGCTGACCCCCTCTCCCCCCCAAGACCCCCTGCCAGCTGGGGCATTGTTGCCCCAGTTCAACATGCTACAGTCCTGGGTTCATGTGTAAACATTGCCTGGGAGCACTAAACTCTGGCGTGAACTGCACCAGAGTTTATAGTGTCACATTAATATTCACATGTAGATGCAACCACACGCATGTACATAAACACGATTCTGATGTTGGTCAGGATAATAGCAGCTTGCCTTGCTTACTAGAATCTTGCCATATTTGCAGTAAAAATGACTTGCTTTGCAATTAATACAAAGTGTTGGCCTAACTCTATTTCCATTGAACTTGATGGTAAAACTCCACTGAATTCAGCTGGAACAAGACTAAGCCAAAGTTGCCACTTTGCAAAATCCTCCCAAAAGCACTTTGTGAGCTGCAGTTAAATTCCTAATCCCTTAACTCTATTGGGATTTTCAGCAGATTTAAAATTTAGGTAATTTACTACAGAGGTTCCATAAGGATCCAAAAGGCTTTTTTTTTTTAATTATGTTTTAAAATTTTGGTAAGATTTTCAATATGCTTATTTAAAGTAGCTATAACTAGGCTTCTGATAAAGGAGAAAACTTAAATCTCTGTTTAACCCTAAGCATATGGGTTGTCTCAGTAAAGCTTGACATGTGCTTCTATCTTGCATTGAATTAAGACAGTGAACTAGAACTGGCTGAATAATTTGTTGTAGATTAAACTGAGGAAATAATTGATTTTTTAGATTAACTGCTAATTCTGAAAACAATTTAAAAAAGAGTCAGGTTGAAGTACAAGTTAATTTCAGTTTCAAGCAATTTAATATATTTTTAAAAATTTAGGTAAGATGAAGGATACTTTTAAAATGAGTATTTTTTTCACTTAAAAACATGAAATATTTTGTTTAAAATAGAAAAAAAACCCTTTATTTTTAAATCATGTTAATGAATTCATTAAACTGATGTGGATTCATATAATATGCTGGTATCAGTGAATATGCATATTTTGCTAAAAAAAATTTCAGTTGAAAAAAAAAATCCCAGTCACAAGTATTTTTAATAGTTATTTATATTTTTTCATTTAACAAGTTTTTGTGAATTTAAAAAATAAATAAATTTAGTATCCATGCCAAGGATATGGCATGGATACTAGGCATGGATACTTTTAGGCCCTTGACCTGGAAACAGTCATGTTAGAGCAGCAAACTATGTGAAATAAAGCTGTAGAACTTATGACTCCCTCTATTAGACACAACCAAGTGAAAGCAGCTACAAACTTCTTTAGACACAGATGTACTTTCCAGGATGGTGCTTGTTTATGAAGTCTGTGCAGTTTTGGTACCAGAAGTGACCCTAAATGTATGGATGGAAATGGAACAGTTCTGTCTCCGAACTCAACAACCCATTAAAAGGATAGAGTATAAACACATACTTAGGGCTCAAACAAAGCTTTGCCACAAGTCTGTGGCTCTGTCCTGCCTGGGGGGCCAGGTGGAGGGGGTTGGAATCTGATTTAAAAGAGCAGGTTCCTTCACTATTTCCAGGAAATATTCACTTGAATCTATGCACAGCTGCTCTGGTGTTACGTCTCAGCTCTGTATTCTTGGGGAACCCTGGTACAGGATGCAGTCTGTCTGACTCACAAAGGACTCACCCCCCCCTCCTCTACCTAAAGAAACTGATTAAGATGCAGTGAGAGACGCACCTAAGACCCTCACCAGATAAGGGTGACGAGTGAATCAACTGCCCTAGGTCTCATTTACATGAGAGATGGAAAAGAGAAAGCCTGAAGCAGAGGCTGCAGTGAATTCTGGGACCAGAGAAGCAGGAGAGCGCTGCATGATGGGGAATCTGTGCTTCCAATGTTAATCAACCCATGTTCACACACACCCAGCTCAGCATTTATCAGACCAGTTCTAATCTGGATTTGCTAAGGACTTTTCCCCCCCCAGACACACACACACAGCTCTAAGTTTAATAGGCATCTCGGGCCGTACATTCCCCGGTCCCACTATGGGAGGCCTATTTAAACTTGATTGACTAAAACTCGGTTGCCGGGTTAGGGAATGCTGAGGCAAGAGACCGAGTCAGAGTATGGGCAACATTTGAACAATGGTTAAGGGTTCATCACAGCATCCAGCCTGCTGGAGCCCTAATCCCAGGTGTTGTCATATCTTTCCCGAGACGACTGGTGGGAGTCCTCTCCACAAAAGGTTATGAGCACCCCAATAATTGTTTTAAGTCTGTTAAAAGACTATAGTAAGATCTGGAAAAGTCATGCTAAGCTGAGGCTTGTGCACAACAAGTAAAAATCCAAAATCCTGATGCTGCAAGCTATCTATTGTTCCTGAAGAAACCATGAGATATCCCATCAGTATATCTGCCACCCATAGGAATCTCAAGCTGGCTCCCAAGTATTTGGGTTACTCCCTAATCTTAAGTGTTTCCTGATTATCAATCAGTTTCCTGAGATGGTCCAAACCAGATAACCCCTTGTCAATAGAAAAGACAATGATTTACACTACTGAGGGTGCTTCGAAGCAGCTAAACTGAGGGTATAAAAATCTGTAAGTGTGTGTGCTGCTAGAGGGAGAAGAGGAAGAGGAAAAGGAAGGAAAAGAAGTATAAGCAGGAGGAAAGAAGGAGAAGAAGAAAACCCCTGTGCTGACACCATCCCCTGTCGTTCTTGGGACGCTGGAAGAACAGATCATCTCTCTCTTCAAGGATTGTGCTACGGACTGTGCCTGTCAGCTTTGCAGCCTGAGTACCGTGGACTAGGTGAGATCCCAGCGTTCTCTGTCTTCTTTCTAGGCATAAACTTCTGAACCTGAACTGTATCAGTTAAGCTTGAGCTAAGTTTCCCCAAATACTTAGTGAAACCAGGGTAGTATTGTCATTGTTGGTGTTTGTTTTTCTTTTGCATGTCTATTACTACTAGTACTATTATATATTTCATATGCTTAGCAATAAATAACTTTTATAGTCAAACTGGTAATAGTTGTGTATATTTTTCCTTCTCTGCTTCTCTTTCCTCCCGTGCTCTGCAGCAACGCTTCTTTTACCTAAGCTGAAGATCCCTGTGAAGCCCAAAAATATTGTGGGGTCTGCTTATCAAGAGGCCAAAGATTGGGACGTGCTGAGTTTGAAACACATAAGGGGATCAGCTTGTACAGGCTGATTGACCCAGTTTGACTCAGACGTGCCCTTATGAACTGAATACTGGCCCATGAGGGTGTCAGCTGGACACCCAGCCGGATTCAGAGGGATTCTGTTCACCTGTGTGCTTGTGTCTGACTGCATTTTATTGTTGCTCTTATGAACTGATTCTTGGCATATGAGGGTGTCAGCCTGTCCATGCTGATCAGCCCGGCCAGGTCAGGCGTGTCACGTTAATTTGTGTGTGTTTGTGTGTATGACTGATTTGGTGACTGGAGGAACCCAGTCCCATTGAAACTGAGTCCTGCAAGATAGCTCCATTGGGGGTGAGGGCTTGCAGAAGGGAGAAATACAGCTCCATATAGTAACACAAGCAGCACATTGACAGAATCACCAAGACCCTAGAAACTATCCCTAATAAATGAGCACACCCCAAAGTAATGGGCAGATTTGGTAACACTGGTTGATACGTTGAGGGAAGGGAACAGAACTAGCTTCCTGACCTCTGCCTCATCTAGGGTGGCCCTCATAGAAGACAGTCTAGATGTCCTTTGTTGATACAAAACCAGATGTCTTTAAATCCTCTATATAGGACAAAAATAGAGGACATAAAGGCGTCCGGTTTCGTATCAATAGAGGACAGAGTAGCAGAAAACCAGAGTGTCCTCTATGATGGCCACCCTAGCCTCAACTCCATGCTGTTCTCTGTAGTGTTAGTAGTACTGCATCCCCTTATTACCTCTGTGCCACTGTAGGAACAAGGCCACACATTGGGCCCAAGAAGACATATTATATAGGAGCTATAATGCAAAACCTAAATGACATTTTTGTTTCATGGTCACAAAAAAAAATCAGAACATTTTTTAATATTACAAAAAAATAAAGTGTAAATATTCCAACTGGCTTTAATGACAATAATGAATGGCAAGTAGACTTCGACCACTCAGTATTCCTTTACATATGTCACTAAAAAGCAACTAGCTAAAACCAGTCTCCATTTCAGAATGAGATTATGCTACATTAGCATGAAAATAATTCCTCATTAAGGCCCTGATTCAGCAAAACACTTAAGCCTATGATTAATTGAAAGCAAAAGTTCCAAGGGACATAATCATATGCTTACAGGTAGGTTTATTTTTCTTTAAATTTTTTTTGCTAAAAGGGATGGGACTTAAGTAAGTGCTTAAGAATAAGCACATATCTAAATGTTCTTCCCAGACAGGGACTAAATGAAATGTTGCTGATAGCTCTCTTTTCCTTGCTTCTCCTGAATACATCCAGATATTTTAATATTACTATATATCCTTAAGGGAGAATAAGGCCAGATTCAACAGGGTGTTGTTACTCTGGGAATATCCTAGGAATCCCCTGTAATTCTCAGTCTCACAGAACCACTCCACAAGGGAATGGAGTTGTGTGTAAATGCAGTCAAATAAAAAAAATGAACCAGTAGCTTCCTGGGATTTTTCTAGGGTCATCAGGATCTTGAAATAAGTAAGCAATCTTTCATTGCTTTGCTATTCCCACAGAGGTGTCTAAATATAGATTTAAGTCTCTATGTATATACACCAACAGTAAATACCAGGATATAAGCAGGAGAGAAGGAATAAATATATACATTCCAATGGAATTATGCTGATTTACACCAGCTACAGCTTTGGACCATATATCAAAAGACTGGTAATGTATGTACAAATGTTCAATGTTGCTATGAAAATGTGGTAAGAGGTTCACCTGCTAGCTGTAATAAGTATGAAAGTTTCGCTCACCTTCCCCTGTCTCTCTGCTTAAGTGAGTATACATTCACGGTATGTCCTTGGGAAGCTTTCTGTCTTTGTAACTCTATAACTCTATTCTCTCCTGTTTCTAAAGCTCTCATGAGGCTCTGAAGAACATTATGCAGAAAAAATAAATGCAGATTGGATATCAGTATGTGAAATAAAGTGCTGCCACTGCTTTTTATCCATTCTGTAGCTTGATCCAAATGCTGTGACTAGGTTACTGTAGTTAAGATTAATGGGTAAATTATTTTCACACAAGAAACCACAGCTTTTCTCCATTTAATTACAAGATATAAAAAAGAACAAGCAGTTATTCTTCTGTGTATTCAAATCTGTGCCCTTTAGCTAATCACAGGAAAACTCAAAGTAATTCTGTGTACTCTTTGTATTGTTGCAGGAACCCTAACATTAAAAAAATGATTATGCATAAGGACAACTCTGCCTAGAGTGAGATCATATAGACATATTTTTTATGTAACTTTTTAAAAATCTCATGTTAGGCAGAGGTTTTATTAAGCACAAGAGGAGGAAATACCACATAACATTTTGGACTACCTTGCTTCCTCCCACTTCAAGCAAGTCTCTTGGTAGAAGTGAAGGCCGAATTCAGAGATGGCATGACAGTGTATCTCTGTCTCCATGTCTATAAGGTTCAGGACAGTACTGTGAACAGATACCCCAATCCAGCTCTGTTTATTAGGCTTGAACTGGAAAAATTGTAGTCCTGGTATTATGGCACAGCACTCACATTAATAATCCCTTTTTCTCAACACAGCTTTTTAACTTATGTGTTGTCACACTAATGAAGGTTTACTGCTTTTGGATCCAGAGTTATCACATACAGAAAGACTCTAGGTAGCTCTTCATAGCACTGCCTTGTGCTGTGTATACATAATGATCAATGAGGACTCTGGCTTGGTTTGGGCCTCACATCTTTGCAATCAAGGGTAAACCTAAAGAATCCAAAGAAGTTACACTAAGGTAAAAATAGTGATGGTATAAAGGCAGCAGGCCATGTAAACTGATGTGAAAGGAAATATAAACTGGTGTAGCTTACTGCAGAGCTGGAAGAAGGTGATTATGCATTGGAATTCCTCCCAGTGGGAAATCCCCAAGTGGCTGGTTAAGCCAGAATTATAACTCTTGTATTGCTGGAACAGCACAATTTAGCCATAACAAGGCCAAGGGTCTGGACTACTTTTTAGGTGCAGAGCAGTGGAAAGGTATCCCCATCTTCAACAGTATAATCATTAGAGTATCTAGTACATAAGAGTCAGGCTAGTGAGTGTGCAGATGGGAAATCTGTGAGGCACCTGCCTAAATTCACTTTTCATGATTTTGAGTAAACAATTCCTTCATTTTTTTCTTTAGGATTGTATATGTGCTCACAGTTGGGGGGTGCATTTTAACTAAAGTGGCTCTTGAGAGTCGCTCTAATTAATATGCCTGCAGCATCTCTTGTATTCAGTGTCTCATGCTTCAAAATGGTGGTGGGGGCACTTTAAATAAAGCTCATTTGATAAGATCTCCTGGTCATCAGCTGCATCTGGACCGATCTCCAGCCATCTTGACACTGTCCTGCCGCTGGTTACCAATTGGCTCAGATGAGAGAGTGAGACCAATGCTGCACAACTTTGACTCACTTAAATCCAAATTTCACACAACTCACACCCAACACAAGTCCTGTGGTGATGGGCCAACGATGAAGCAGCAGGTGTAGACACACTGAAAGCTGTAGCTGAAAACCTACACACAGGCGGCTCAGGGTTTGGGTCACTTTCTACTGGACAGAAGCAGCAGTAGAACTTGGCAGCCCCCTGAATGACTGAGCAACCCTATTCAGGATCATACTGTTCACCTCCCAAAGTGAGGAAGGGGCTAGAAAAGGTGCTCCAAACATTACTTGCTTCACCTCACCCTGACCAGCATACCTCAGCTGGCAGTCAAAAAGGAAAGAAATCAATTCCCCTCAAGCTGGGCACGTGGAACATACGCATGTTGATTGACAGAAACACCAACAGACCTGAAAGTAGAACTGCCTTCATCAGGAGAGAACTGGGCAGATACAACATCCAGATGACTGTTCTCAGCAAGACTCACCTACCGGATGAAGGGCAGGTCACAGAAGGAAAAGCTGGCTACACATTCTTCTGGAGTTGTCGTAGCAGCAAAGCCAAATGGGAAGTAGGTGTCAGTTTTGCTATACAAAACAGCCTTGTCAAGAAGCTGACCTACATGCTTAAGGGACTGCATGACTGATTGATGGTGCTCAAGCTCCCCCTGCTTGGCAAAAATTGCTCCACTATCATCAGTTCGTACGCCCCTACCATGACCAACTCTGATGAAGCCAAGAACCAGTTCTACAATGACCTCCACTGTGATCATTGCTGTACCAAAGTCTGACAGTCTTATCCTCCTTGGCAATTTAAAGCCAGAATTGGCTCTGACTGCCAAGCATGGGATGGTGTCATTGGGAAGCATGTGATCACAAGCTGCAATAGCAATGGTCTTCTCCTGCTCAGATTATGTGCTGAACATGAGCTCCTGGTTACTAACATTGTGCGCCATCTCCCCATCTGGAAGAAGACATCATGGATGCACCCTCACTCCAAGCGCTGGCATCTTATCAACTATATCATCATCTGAAGGAAGGACAGACATGATGTCTATGTAACCAAAGCAATGTGTGGTGTTGAATGCTGGACTGATCGACTCATCATCTCCTCAATAAAGATCACAATTCATATTAGATGGTGTTCGTAAGGACAAAGTGGATTGAAGCACCTCAACACTGCAGGGCTGATAAATGACAACACCAGGCTGTCTCTTGCAAACCATCTTAAAGATTGGCTTCACGATACACCGCTCCATTCTGGTTCCATCGAAGCCAACTGGAAGTGGCTCCATGAAGCTATACACTCAGCAGCCCTCAAAACCCTGGGACCAAGCATCTGCAGACACCAACACTGCTTTGATTAGAATGACAAGGAGATACACTGGCTCCTGGAAGAGAAACAATGTCTTCACAGAATCTATGTCTATGATAAGTCCCCATCAGCACAACATGCCTACAGCTCGATATGAAAGGCCATTCAATGCAAGCTGCGAGGGAAGCAAGACACATGGCTGAAGAACAAAGCAGATGAGATTAAGCACAATGCTGGCCAAAATGACATGAAAAAGTTCTTTGATGCCCTAAAGGCTGTCTACAGTCCACAGGTCCTTTGGTCTTCCCCCTGTTGTCTGCCAATAGAACCACGCTGATAACTGACAAGGCCCAGATCCTCCAGAGTTGGGCTGAACACTTCAGCACCATCCTCAATCAGACTCCCTCCATCAACATGGACACCATAAGCAAGCTGCCTCAAATCACTGTCAACAACTCGCTTGAAGCTCCACCTACAATCGCAGAAGTGCAAAGGGCCATACAGCAAATGTCTAGTGGCAAAGCTCCTGGGGCTGATGCAATTCCAATGGATGTCTAAAAATCAGGCGGTCATGACCTCATGGAGAAACTAACTGAAACCTTCTGCAGTATGTGGATACAGGAGATAGTCCCTCAAGAATTCAAGGATGCTTCCATCATCCACCTGTAAAGGAAGAAGGGAAAAATCACCAACCCTGTGACAATCACAGGGGAATCTCCCTCCTCTCAACTTCCAGTAAGATACTTGCAAGAGTCCTCCTCAACTGACTGACTGACCATCTAAATGACCTACTGCCTGAGAGCCAATGCAGCTTCAGAAAAGTATGTGGAACCACAGACATGGTGTTTGCAGCCTGACAGCTTCAAGAAAAATGCCAGGAACAGAACGTTGACCTTCTCTTCACATTCATTGACCAAGCCAAAGCCTTCAACACGGTGAACTGTGAAGGCCTCTGGGAAATCATGAGGAAGTACAGATGCCCTGGAAAATTCATCAACATGGTTTGACAGTTCCACGACAGCATGATGACATGCGCCCTTGGAATGACGAATGCTTTGACCCCTTTCTGGTCACAAATGGCATCAAGCAGGACTGTGTACTTGTACCTACCCTCTTCAGTATGGTATTCTCTGCCATGCTGTCAGATGTCTTCCAAGACAATGACCTTGGCATGGGGATCAGGCAACGCTTTGACAGCAACATCTTCAACTTGCGCAGACTCTGAGCAAGCTCCAAAGTCCAAACAGACATGCTTCATGACTTCCTCTTTGCTGATGACTGTACGTTATGTGCAGGCTCATAGGCTGACAGGCAATGGTCCACGGACCTTCTCTCATCAGCCTGTGACAACTTTGAACTCAATATCAATACGAAGAAGACTGAAGTGATGTTTCAACCTGCACCTAGCACAACATCCCAGGAATCACACATCTCAGTTAAAGGCTGAAAAGTTTTTTCCCATGCTTTCCTGTGCTGTCCGCATCAAGGACGAAGTCATCATGAGACTAGCAAAAGCTAGTATGGCCTTCGGCAGACTTCATAAGTCAGTCTGGGACCACACAGGCATTGGAATATCAACAAAACTGAAGGTTTACACACCCATCATTCTCCCAATCCTCCTATATGCCTGCAAAACCTGGATCATCTACCAGTGCCATGCCAAGAAACTAAACCACTTCCATCTGTGCTGCCTGCGAAACATACTAAAGATCAAGTGACAGGACAAGAACCTGGACACTGAGGTGCTCAGAAGATCAGCTCTCCCCAATATTCATACTCTACTGAAACTGATGCAGCTTTCAAGAATACCCAACACTCGCCTGCTGAAGAAAATCTTCTATGGCAAACTGTCAAATGGAGTCTGATTTTGCAGATCACCAAAGAAATGGTACAAGGACACCCTAAGGGTGTCCCTAAACAGTTTTATGACCATCCATCCTGGAGGTGATCAATCCAGAATGGAGCACTGGCCTTTGAACTGCAGTCTTCTCTGCAGAAGACTGTTCCAGGCAAAGACTGGGCTTATAAGTCATCTACATACCCACATGACCTAGCCTCCACCCCTGCCTTTCTCTTTCCTTTTTCCCTTTTCCTTTTTTTCCCCTCTCTCTTTTTTTCCTTTTTTCTTTCCCATTTCTTTTCTTGCTTCCCCCCCACCCCTGGATGCAGTCATCTTCACCCGTGAAGGACAACAAGCACTTATCTTAAATATGAATAGGGGGAGAAAACTTAAGTTAATTATATCCTTACTAAACAGTCATGGCCAAAATATTAATGTATTTTTTTATGTTTCGTATCAAATATCATAGAGATATATTAATGATAGAGGCAAATATCTATGTCTATGATAAGTCCCCATCAGCACAACATGCCTACAGCTCGATATGAAAGGCCATTCAATGCAAGCTGCGAGGGAAGCAAGACACATGGCTGAAGAACAAAGCAGATGAGATTAAGCACAATGCTGGCCAAAATGACATGAAAAAGTTCTTTGATGCCCTAAAGGCTGTCTACAGTCCACAGGTCCTTTGGTCTTCCCCCTGTTGTCTGCCAATAGAACCACGCTGATAACTGACAAGGCCCAGATCCTCCAGAGTTGGGCTGAACACTTCAGCACCATCCTCAATCAGACTCCCTCCATCAACATGGACACCATAAGCAAGCTGCCTCAAATCACTGTCAACAACTCGCTTGAAGCTCCACCTACAATCGCAGAAGTGCAAAGGGCCATACAGCAAATGTCTAGTGGCAAAGCTCCTGGGGCTGATGCAATTCCAATGGATGTCTAAAAATCAGGCGGTCATGACCTCATGGAGAAACTAACTGAAACCTTCTGCAGTATGTGGATACAGGAGATAGTCCCTCAAGAATTCAAGGATGCTTCCATCATCCACCTGTAAAGGAAGAAGGGAAAAATCACCAACCCTGTGACAATCACAGGGGAATCTCCCTCCTCTCAACTTCCAGTAAGATACTTGCAAGAGTCCTCCTCAACTGACTGACTGACCATCTAAATGACCTACTGCCTGAGAGCCAATGCAGCTTCAGAAAAGTATGTGGAACCACAGACATGGTGTTTGCAGCCTGACAGCTTCAAGAAAAATGCCAGGAACAGAACGTTGACCTTCTCTTCACATTCATTGACCAAGCCAAAGCCTTCAACACGGTGAACTGTGAAGGCCTCTGGGAAATCATGAGGAAGTACAGATGCCCTGGAAAATTCATCAACATGGTTTGACAGTTCCACGACAGCATGATGACATGCGCCCTTGGAATGACGAATGCTTTGACCCCTTTCTGGTCACAAATGGCATCAAGCAGGACTGTGTACTTGTACCTACCCTCTTCAGTATGGTATTCTCTGCCATGCTGTCAGATGTCTTCCAAGACAATGACCTTGGCATGGGGATCAGGCAACGCTTTGACAGCAACATCTTCAACTTGCGCAGACTCTGAGCAAGCTCCAAAGTCCAAACAGACATGCTTCATGACTTCCTCTTTGCTGATGACTGTACGTTATGTGCAGGCTCATAGGCTGACAGGCAATGGTCCACGGACCTTCTCTCATCAGCCTGTGACAACTTTGAACTCAATATCAATACGAAGAAGACTGAAGTGATGTTTCAACCTGCACCTAGCACAACATCCCAGGAATCACACATCTCAGTTAAAGGCTGAAAAGTTTTTTCCCATGCTTTCCTGTGCTGTCCGCATCAAGGACGAAGTCATCATGAGACTAGCAAAAGCTAGTATGGCCTTCGGCAGACTTCATAAGTCAGTCTGGGACCACACAGGCATTGGAATATCAACAAAACTGAAGGTTTACACACCCATCATTCTCCCAATCCTCCTATATGCCTGCAAAACCTGGATCATCTACCAGTGCCATGCCAAGAAACTAAACCACTTCCATCTGTGCTGCCTGCGAAACATACTAAAGATCAAGTGACAGGACAAGAACCTGGACACTGAGGTGCTCAGAAGATCAGCTCTCCCCAATATTCATACTCTACTGAAACTGATGCAGCTTTCAAGAATACCCAACACTCGCCTGCTGAAGAAAATCTTCTATGGCAAACTGTCAAATGGAGTCTGATTTTGCAGATCACCAAAGAAATGGTACAAGGACACCCTAAGGGTGTCCCTAAACAGTTTTATGACCATCCATCCTGGAGGTGATCAATCCAGAATGGAGCACTGGCCTTTGAACTGCAGTCTTCTCTGCAGAAGACTGTTCCAGGCAAAGACTGGGCTTATAAGTCATCTACATACCCACATGACCTAGCCTCCACCCCTGCCTTTCTCTTTCCTTTTTCCCTTTTCCTTTTTTTCCCCTCTCTCTTTTTTTCCTTTTTTCTTTCCCATTTCTTTTCTTTCTTCCCCCCCACCCCTGGATGCAGTCATCTTCACCCGTGAAGGACAACAAGCACTTATCTTAAATATGAATAGGGGGAGAAAACTTAAGTTAATTATATCCTTACTAAACAGTCATGGCCAAAATATTAATGTATTTTTTTATGTTTCGTATCAAATATCATAGAGATATATTAATGATAGAGGCAAATACAGCTCAATGCTACCTGCACATATAAACTACACATGGCTTACCAGTTAACCAATTTCAAGAAAACATGCATTCTATAAACACTTCAAAATATTGTGGATTCATGTCAGGAACTGTGAACTTTTAGTGGAACTGTGCAACATTGAATTTTTTACATGGTTTGGATGACCACCCTGCCCCCCCATACACACAGACCATAAATTGTCCATACCCATTTGAAATTGAATACAAGTTCATAAGCATTCAATAACTCTTTATGTAAATATAGTCTGAGATTAGCATTTTTAGGAATACCAAACCAAAACTTCAGTTCTTTCTGAATGTTATTTTTAAAATTTCACATGGCTGTAATAAATACTTATATCATCTACACATTTCTCAGTTTTTTTTCAATTTGGCTGCTGATCAAAAACTAATAGAAACTCATTTCTAATCAACCAGAAACATTTTTTTCCCCTCCAGAATTTTGAATGAAAGAAAAAAGAATCAGGTTGAACAGAGCTTATCATTTTATTTCTGGGCATGTTAAATAAAGATCTGTGCCCAAAATCCTATTTAATTTCCATTCTCTGCCACCCTGCCCAAGTCCCTGAAGAACTTTTAATGTAAAAGCTTATGCAAAAAAGAGATTATGTCTTCCTTTCTCTCTTCCTTGCTGCTTTATGTGGCCTAGTCTTGAAGCTAAAATGAAGGCAGCTAACAAAAGTTGATCTCATTATAAAAGGCACTGTACAAACACTGCCTCAGTTCTGAAGAGTTTATTACCATTTAAGTATACAAAATGAACAAACACAAGCTGGGACTTGCTCAAAGTCACAAAGGTGGTCAGTGGTAGCAGCAGGAGTAGAACCTGGTCTTCTCAGAACCCCATGCCATATACCAGACTATACTCAGATACGACAGAGATAAGTCCCCCAATATGGTGGAAAATACTTAGGGTTCTGACCATATTTCCTCCCTGCAATCCCACCCCCCAACCAAAACAAAACAAAACAAAAAACAGAATAAATTAAACATATTATTTTGAAATATCTTCTCCCTGTGACCATCTCTCTCTGTTCTTCTGAAGACACCCTCTCAAAGTACAAACTAAAGATAATTCTCTCTGTCTTGCTTGCAGTCATTCTTTTCTTCTGTGGTTTGTCCTGTGCCTGCAAAATGTAAACAAATAGACCATATAATTTTTCCCATCTGTCATGTTCATGCTTTGAAATAGGGAAGGTATAGTAAGAATATCAATACCAGAATCCCCTTAAGATGAATAGAACAACCTCTGGGCAATAATGACCCCCTTTTTTTTCTGGCCTAATGTGAATTAACCCTTCCCACAACCTGTCCTTGTAACTGCTAGATGATATGTTCTCACATTCACAGAGCTCCAATAATCTTTAATTAACATGCTTTTCTCATTCCAGCGTTTTTGCTGCACTGAAGAAATATTGTAATCATTACTAACTCCCTGAAAACTGATATGCCCCTCAGCAAGTGTGTTTATAACATTGTCACATATATTATATTCTGCTGAGTTAAACACTAACTTAATCCAAAACTGGATTGTATTCAGTGTAGCTGGCATTCTAGTGGTAGACAGAGAAACTAGAACTATCCTTTTCTTCTCCTGCCTAGTTATTACTATGTCAAAATACTTCAAGTACACCTCTTCCTGCCAGTCTGCATGGATACAGTAGAAATAGAATAGATTAGTAAATTAACACTTTCCATTACCATTGTTCCCAGGGAAAAATAAGCTTTTGTGAGATGGGTCATGACAATACTTAACACCTTACATCAGCTGAGGTATTGTAACCTGGTTGTAGAGCAGATGTCTAGAACATCCTCCAAGTGCAAATTATCCTTCTCCCACCTAAGATTATGTACCAAAATAAGATTACTTACCTAAAGCATGAGAATAAAAATGTGTGCAGTTGCTTCTATTTTAGCTGTTAGAGTTCTTTGAAATATGTTCTGTAATGCAATCTGCACGGGACACCGACATGCACAGAACTTGTTAGGTGCAGCAAAGTCTTCAGAATACTTGAAAAAGGAACTAGTCATATACACTGCACCTGACTTAATTGTGTATAAATTTTGTAATTCTTGGCATCTGTGATCTCTCCATCAACATCTGCTGCTCAGGCATAAGATCGATTTAAAAATTCCTTTGAAATCTTTTGTCCAGATGAGTGCACATGTACAGTTTGTGGTGCCACAGATCCGTTTGCAGCACTGTAAACCACGTATGCCACATATGCAGGCATTCATTGCTCTGCTGATTTGCAGCACAGTAGGTTTTTTTCTTATACCAGGACATCTCAGTGTCAAAAAAACCCCAAGCCAGAAAAAAGTGGAGCAGCGCATGTAGCAGCAATGTGTGTCGCCTGAAATCAGAGCCTGGCTGGCCAGACAGTGCTAGTACACAGTCTGGCTGCTGGCAGGCTCTGCACACCCAGATCACCATCACTGGAGCCCTGGGAGGCCCTGGGCCCCAAGTAAGGCTGCTGGGGCTAGCCCAGGTGCTGATCCCACTCTCCCTTACCCCACCTGAAGCATTTTTCCCTGCACTAACCTGATGCGCAGGGGCATGTGCTGGAGAAAAAAGCAGCAGCACAAATTTGTGCTGCTGCTTTGTTTTTTGGCACTGTTTTTTTCCCCTCCATAGCAACTACACACCCCTGCTTATGAGATCATAGCCTTATTGTCATAGGTATCTTTTACCCTTACTCAGGTAAATGATTTTTTCTGTTTATTGTCGAATGGTGGTAAAGTTTTCGCCCTGAGATTCTGGTTCTAAAACATTTGCTCGTGTGAAGAATGGTATAATTCAAGTTGTGTAAAGACAGTAAAATCAGAACATGAAGTAAAAAACTTCTTTTATAAAACCATATGTTGATTTTGGAGAATTGGCTTATCTTGAAAACTGCCAATCACATTTCAGGCAAAGGAATTTTCTCCATAGATGACCATGACAATATATGTATTACTGCAGACTGTACAGATTGGTGACATGTTTAATTATCTCTTTACCTAACCTGAATATTTGGGGGACAGGGAAGGGGGGGTTTAAACACCATAATAGATTAATGTGTGCCTATCATTCAGCAATTACAATTGCTTTTTAAAGTAAATTTTCTAGTTTTGGAATAATGACACTTTAGGTTACAAGTCTCATCCATCTGTCTTCCTGTCTCATGCACACACGGATATTTATTCCATAGCTAAAGGTTTTAAATGAGTCCATAAAAACATAAATAATTTATTTGTGGGAGGAAAAATGTGCTTGCAGTTTCTACTAACCTGTCAGTCCTGATTTCTGGATTTCTTGATTAATTTTGGGGGCCAGCCTATAAGTTTCTAAGTAAAGGGTGAATGGTATTTGCATTTGCTGTGTGAATGAATAAAGTCTGCTTTTTCGCTTGACAGTTATAAACTGAGGTAATTATAGCCTACTATTCAGACATAAAAAATGGTTCCATTTCGACTCTTAAATACTATTTGGATTGCAAGGTTCCTTTATGTGTATATGCTGAGTGACTCATTCAAAATTGAATAGATTTTAAAATAAAACTAGAACTTAGTTTTGGGAGCATGTCTAATGGAAAAAAATCAGTCCAAAAAATAATCTGTGTTATACAGAAAGGTTCTACCAGTCCAAAAATGGATTCATTTTCTCATTGATTTCAACTGTGAATAAAGGTTTGATTTAATTAAAAGATTTGTTAAATGATTCGGAGAATTTTAAAACATCTGTTTTGTGTTTTTGTTGTGGGGGGTTTTTGGGGGGGGGGGGGGAGATGGTATCTCATTTACTGGGGAGGCTGTGATTTTTTGCTTCCCATTTGCTTATTGCTTACAGGCCTTGTGACATCACAACTGGCAATTGTAACAAAGAGTTTGCCTTAAAGTTGCATATGACTCCAACTGAATAACTAGCAGATGATCTCCTTAGCAACAGAGATCCAATTTTCATGGAGACATGCAGGGAGTTACTGACAGAAACACACAGGCAATAATTGCTGCAATGGAATTCTCTCTAAATCTGATTTTTAGCAGCCATCAGTGGAGTACAAAATGCAGTATTCATGGACACGAGGCCTTCAGTGCTTAGGAAAACCCAGTTGGCACAGAACACTGCAGTACATCTTTTGAGCAATACAGGCTACTGCAAAGACCTCTGACCTGTCCTTTGCTCTCTACATTGACTTCTCATATAATACCAGATCCAGGGCAAGGCCTCAGCACTCCTTGACTTTTGAGGTTCTCAATTGCCTATATCTCTTCTATCTGAAAGATTGACTAAAGCTATGTAATACTGACCAGGGTCAACAAGTTCTCTCCTTTGGCAAAGAACTTTCTACAATAAATATATTTGTGAAAAAAAAAAACAGAACTTTACTGCAAGTGACCTCAACAGTCATCTCCACAAGAACCAAGAACCATCACCTTTATTCTAGGGCGAGGCCCTTTTCTTTGACCTGGTCTTCCGTAGTATAAACATAGTGTTACATACATACATGCAAAAGCATATAGAGAGATATACTATATTTAAAAGCTACAGTATAAAATGCTCTATTGCAGAAATTTTTCCCCTTGGGAAGCAAAAGAGAGAACAAAAACATGACAGAGTGAGTCGCATCTCTACTGGAAGGCATACAGATGCTATGGTTAGTGATGAATACAGTATAAAACCTACAAAGGATAGAATAGAATAGATGCCCTAGGGATCCTCCTCCTCCCCCACCCTATATGCTCCCTGCTATTGCTCTGCTTACATTTTTATGCCTCTGGTAAGTAATGTACCCTAAACTGGGCAAGTAGAAGGCAGGAAGTTATACTGGAAAAGGGAACTGGCTACAGTATCCCAAGTGATACACTCTGTGGGTGCATCCACACATGCAAACATGAGTGCTTGCAGCAGCTCAAATAGAAGCGGTGCAAATTTGAGCCAGGGCTTTGGTGGGGCAAATTGTGCCACTTGGAGCAAAATAACCCTTCCTGGTTCCTCCTGGATCTGCATCCAGGGGGAGATACAGCCCAGGGCCAGCACCTGTGCTGTCCCCAGCCATATAAAAAGCTGCCTAGTCCTGGCCCCATCAGTACAAAAAGCTGCCCTAGCAAGTAGCTCAGGGCTACTTGCTCTCAGGAGCCTCTAGGGCTCAGCCAATTGGTACCTGAGGACACTACCCCTTGTGCCAGCTGGACTGCTGAAGCAATCCTGAGAGTTCCCTGCACCCTCTACCCACTGCATCAATCTGGCAGTGGGGGCTGCTGCCTGGCTATGACCTGCTGCGCACGTGTCAGTCCCTGGTTGGAGACTGCACAGCCAATAGAA
>NW_005842020.1:1891736-1915924 GCF_000455745.1 Alligator sinensis | reverse complement strand
GCGCCCGCTGCCAATGGGCTGTGGCTGCAAAGTTGGCCTTTGTGTGGCACTACTGTCATGTGTGCCCTCTGCCTGGCCATCTGGGCAGCTATCGCCAGTGTGGTGGCATACTTTGAACTGTCAAAGCATGTCCTTCTGGCCCCAATTATCCAGGAGGTCAGCCACCTCCAGCTGGGTCCAAGGTGCCAGCTCTGAGCAGGCAGGGTCCTGCCACTGGCCTCCCTAGCAAGAATTCTGGTGTACCCTACGTGAAAACTGAAAAATCCCTGTTAAAAAAATCCCAAAGTCACTCTGTAAAATACCTCAAAATCCATATTACTCCACAATTAAAACAGAAGACCACTATATATATATGCAGAGAGAGAGAGAGAGAGAGAGAGAGAGAGCACAATCAGTTGGGCAACTTTTTATTGATATATGGGCAATGTTAAAGCAATTTGAAAGCCTACCAGTGTATCTATCGTCATAATAAAGTGAATTCTAGATACCTATATGTTTTGCTGCCCCCCAGAGGGGCCACAACCCCCCTCAACAGGAGTCAAATGTCCCCCGCAGTGACTCTCACCCCCCCTGCAGGGCCCACACGTCCTACCCCCGCTTGCTCCCCCTGCCCCCCAGATTGCTGCCCCACCTGGCCACATCTCCCACAGCTCCCTGATGCCTGCCCCACCCAGCTCCACCCCCCGCTTGCACCCCTAGCCCCCAGATGGCTGTCCCCCCCCACCCCAGCCACAGAGACTTAAAGAAAACAGAAAAGAAAAAAAAAGCCTTTACTCACCAGCAGTAGCAGGGGATTTGGGGGCTCTGGGACCTCCTGGAAGAGCCCCCCCAGGCAGCATCAGGGAGCCGGGGGCAGCAGGGCCCTGGCTGGGGCCGCTGTGCCTGTCACCCAGCCCTGTGCTGTGCGGGGGTGGGGAAGGGGGGTCAGTGACCATGACAGCTGCTGCTCGTGCTGGTGAGTGCATTTTTTGTTGTTGGTTTTTTTTTTACTTGCTGGGATGCTGGGCGGGGGAGTGATTGGGGGCTGGGTTCAGGTGGGCAGGCAAGGGGTGGGACTGGGCGGGGCAGGGATCTGGTGGGGTTGGGGGAGCAGGTGGGCCGGCAGAAGTTCCCCCCCATCATGATGCCCTCCTCCAGCCCCGCCACCCCTTACTTACTTGCAGTGTAGCCTATGTCCAGCTCCCTGTGCCTGGCACACTACCTGCTCTGCACTGGCAGGCAGCATGCTTCAGCACCAGGGTGAGGGCCAACCATAGAGATGCTCTGGCTGCTACCAGAGCATCTCTGTGGAGGACTCAGCCTCTGGTTGTTTCAGAGCATGGTCCGGGACTGTGCCCTGCCCTGCTTTTTCTCTCTGTGGGTTTTTTTGACCCCTGGATATCCAGGGGTCTAATTTTGCCCTCACACTGCAGATCTGCAGTGCGGGGAACATTTTCTCATTCTTGCACATGCCTCTTGCAGCATCTCAGAAGGAATTTGAGATACTGCAAGAGGCATGTGAGGGCTCATCTGGATGTACCCTTTAGGTTCTTGGTTTGTACAGGGTGGTGCAGGTGGGTATGGTGTTGCTTTATATCTCTGAAAGGACAAGCCCACATGGAACTCCTGCTCAGCCTGCTTATATATCATGTAGTCTGGTCCTCAGGGAACAAAGTGGGTAATAACACCTATTGCAGAGGTGTGAGAAAAGGGTAGTCAGAGGAAGGATTGCAAAGAAAGATGCACAAAAAAATGGAAGCAGTGCCTAAGGAGCTATTTTTCTTTTGGTTGAGTTTCTTTTATTTATGGTTTTCAAGAGAAAACTACTACTCTGTTACTGTGCAAATTTGGATGCATTTGCCTGTGAGCTCTGAACTACTTCTAGTGCCATATTAGGAAAAAAAGCTGACAACTTATTGTAGAAAATATCTGACATTAAGGGCAAGTGAGCTACAAAAGAGGTGACATTCATCTATTAAACTCTTGCTACCGTACAACGTAAGTTGACCAGGGAAAGCATACTGCAGTTTATGGCTCTGATAATATTTTCTATAGCAACAGTGCACTTTTGTATGCACTAAAGAATGGAAAAAAATGCTAATGCATATCAGGCACTTAGGCTTTTAGTGCTATCTTACATAAAATCAGATTTGGCAACTCCTCCTGCAGCTGTTTCAAACAAGTCCACCCAATCATCAGTGCTTGTGTGCCTCATTCATCCCTTACATACGATAAATAGAGAAGCAATAGATTCAGGACATTTGGAGATTCAGTTTTAACAAAGTGGATGATTTTCTTTGCAGAGCCAAGTCTTTTAATTTTTAACTATTTTACAGCCCAACTGGATTGATATTGTTGTCTTCCACTGGTAGAGAAAGCAAAAGAGAAATGTTTTCTCTGTTCTGCCAAGAGTATGACAACCTCAGAGTTCCACCAATGCCCTTGCAAGAAGAATCAGAGATAGGTATTCCACAAGGGCACATAACTGTCTTATTTTCTGTGAAGACTGAAATCTCTCTGCCAGATCTTGTTTCACCTGTTAGGTATGTTAGTGGACTTCAGCACCTAAGTATGATTCTATTTTACCTTGTTCAAGTCCTGAAAAGTCACAGGCACAGTAGGGCAGCTCTGTGTCTGGGGAAGCCACGATGCATCGGATAGCACAGGATGCTATGTACCAATGGTGTCAGTGTGGTCACCCAATAAGGTGGTGTCCAGGGTTCCTGCCCTGGTTTCCCCTCCTCCATTAATGCATCTGTATTTCTAATGAAGAGTACACCTTTCTTTCCATCCAGGAAGAGCACACACCAACTGCATATTCTTCCTCAGCCTGATGAAGGGTATTTAAACCTGAAAGCTTGCTAAGAAGAATTTTTTCAACTATTTGAGTAGGTCTAATAAAAGATATCAGAAACCCTTATCTTCCTATGTCCTTAGACCAACATGGTTACAACCTACACCCTTGTAACCTTGAAAAACTGTACTTTAAATAAATGAAAACAAGCATGTATTCATTTACCTATCCCAGGGAAACATGTGCTTGAGGTCCCCAAACTTACAAAGTCTCTTGAAATACCTCCTTAAGCCAGTCC
The DNA here is from genome assembly GCF_000455745.1 of Alligator sinensis. Lineage (NCBI taxonomy): Eukaryota > Metazoa > Chordata > Crocodylia > Alligatoridae > Alligator > Alligator sinensis. Next base: position 1,912,853 of record NW_005842020.1, on the reverse strand, counting down.
AAGTAAAGCTTCTAAAAAGGATGAACCCCTGGATGCTTGGGTTCAGTTTTGTCCCTGACCTCCCTAGTTCTCCCTGGTTCTCTCTTAAAAAGCTACCTGCTGTTTCAATTCTTGGAATCATAGGGTCATAGAGAAATAGAGCTGGAAGGGACCTCCAGATGTCATCTAATACAACCACCCTACCTGAGGCAGGATCATCCCTATCCAAGCCATCCTATACAAATCCATAATCTGAACCAGGGGTAGGCAACGTTTTAGGCTGGAGTAACAAAAAAGGCACAATGTCTACCTTGTAAGGTGCCAAAGTGCCAGCATGCCAAAAAAATAAAACTAGGGAGGGGGTACATGGCAGGACACACTGCATATTAATACAGTTAAAAATCATAAATGTTCCTTTTTTTTTTTTTTTTTACAGTAAATACCAGGTTTTATAAAAATTCTATATCTGGTGACAATAAATAAACATCATATACATCCTTTTGTTGTTGTGTATTCTTTTTTTTTGTTGTTGTTCCACATGTCATGAGAGGGAGGGGGGGAAAGAGAGAGATAAAAGAGAAAGAGGGGAGAGAGAGAGAAAAAAGAGATAAGAGAAAGAAAAAAGAAGAGGAAAAAGGGGAGAGAAAAAGAGAGAGAAAGAAAAAATAGAAAAAGGAGAGAGAAAAGACGAGAAGAAGGAGAAAAGAAAGGGGAGAGAGAAAAAAGAGGGGAGAGAGAAGAGAAAAAGGATAGGAAAAAAGAGAAAAAGGAGAGAGAGAGAGAGAGAGAGAGAGAGAGAAAGGAAAAAGATAGGGACCTACTAAATTCACGGTGGAAGTGGGCTGCACAGCAACACCTTTAATCTTGTAGGTTACCCCACATGCTACCTCCCCCCCCACCCGTTCCCCCACTGCTGATTGAGGGATGGGCTGTACTTACAGCTCACTCCTGATTGGCAAGGAGGCAAAAAATGCAGTTTTAAACTTGGTGTCATTTTTGTCTCCCTGCCACTCATTGGCCGAGAGGCGCCAGCAGCCCTGCTGTTTGCTGCTGACTGGTGGAGAGGCAAAAATGGCACCATGTTTAAAACCACAGGTTTTGCTTCCCTGATGATTCATTAGGAAAACACCTACAGTTGTTGGGAGGAGGGGGGTGGAGGGAGGAGGGGGGTTATTACATGATTTGGCCCAGTTTTAGCAAGCAGCCCCAGGCTGGCAGTGCTGAGGCAGGGGAAGCCACAGGACTGGGCTCTGTGGTGCACAGTATGAATCAGAGAGTGGAAGGGGCTGTGGGGGTAGTTATGACCTGCTTGGCTGTACCCTCCCCAGCAGCTGGCCCTGTGGACAGGCAGGGGCAGCAGCAGCTGGCATGCATGTGGCCCTGCCTGCCTGCCTGCTGGTTTGCTCCCAGAACACCCATGCTGTGAAGCTGCACCCCTGAATAGGTTGGCTGCCGGCTGCCCCAGAACTTCTGGCATGGAAACCTAGCAGTGTTAATGCCAGGGTGAGGGGGCCAGCAGGCTCCAGAAAGGGAGGCATCCCATGCCCTCACCTCAGTGCCCTGCAGCTCCCAGGGAGCAGAATCCCCTCATGCAGTGCAAGCCCCGACCCCTGGAGGGCTCTAGGTCTCCCACTTCTGCCCACAGGCAGGCTCCCCTGCTGCAACAAGTGCCAGCTCCCAATGGCAGGCAGCACTCCTCTGCTCCTCCCAGCCGCCCTTGCCTAGGATCTCCCTCCCACCCCACTTGGGGCCAGCCCACCCTGCTTACAGTTTGTAGGAACTGTATTTCATCCTCAAGTCATCATGGAAGTGAAAACTGTGGTTTTAATCATGGCACTGTGTTTGCCTCCCCAATGGTCAACAGAGCTAGGGGCAGAAGTTAAACATCAACCAGTTTAAGTGATCAGAAAGTGGTTTAAACCTGTACCAGAACAGAAGCTCAGTGCACATACACCAGTTTCAAAATGGCTGAAACTTGTTTAAGATAAACCTGGCTGAACATAATATCAGACTTAACTCATTTGGGTCAAACCTGTTTATAAAACTTCTGTCACAGACCCCTTCCTGGTTCAAGTTAAAGCATGGTCCCCCAGCATCCCTGAATGCTTTTCAGCCCTGGGCTGTGCTAAGCTGTGCTGTCTGCTCCAGAAAGCAGGGTTGCCCCTGCCCATCTGTTGCCTAGCTGGAGCAGTGAGGGCTGCCTGGCAGGGGGGAAGGGGAGAGGGGGATCCTGGCTGGGCAGCCCAGTCTATGGGGGCGGGTGGAACTGTTGCCCCCAGACAAAGCCCAGCCGGGGTCCGGGGCCAGGGAAGAGGGTTAAAAACCCCTTCCCCCAGTCAAACTTACTGATGGCTGCAACTGTGGACTACAAATCCCAAAGGCATCTGGAAACAGGAAGAGGAAGTGATGAGAAACCCTGCAGAGTCCTGCTTCTGTAACATTGAACTGCAATTGCAGAGACCTTGGGAACAGCAGGAAGAGGAAATGAACACATAGCCAGAGGCCCAGAAGACATGTCCCCCCGTGATCCGTGCACAGGGTGGAAGCAGCTGCTGCTGCACTTTGCACTCTGCTGAAGCTGTCCTGAGAGCCATTCAACACTATGCCCCCCATGCCCCTGAATGAACCATCCGGGCTCTGATTGTCCCCTGATCTGGCTTGGCTGGTGCCCCACTAACCCCACCCCTGCTTCTGCCTGTGCCTCCCTCCCAGCAGGTAAGTCTGTGGGGGAAGGGGTGGAGGGTGTAGATCAAGGCCACCACAGTGAGGAAGGGGCTTGATTCACCGTGGGGGCCTTGATCTACTCCTCCCACTTCCTCCCCCACAGACTTACCTGCTGGGTTGGGGTGCACATGTTCTCAGCCCCCCCAAATATTTTTTCTCCCTCTGCCTATGAGAGGAAGGCAAAAATGCCACAGTCCATACTGCTCTGACCATAGAGTAAAACTCTTTCCTGGCCCCCAATATGATGAATAGTCTGACCCTGAGCAAAGGAGCAAGATCCTCAAACCAGGAACCTCCAGCTTTATGTCCCAGGCAGAGCAGTGGAATACCTGAGTCAAAATCCCTAGCCTTAGCTGCAGCCATCACCCAATGCTTCTGAGAAGTGTAAGAGGTTTATTTTAGCCTATGTATCAGCAAGGTGGGGGGAGAGACACAATTCCCTCCTAGCCCCATCTAGCATCCAGCAAAACCCAAAAGTATGGGAAATATTCATAGCAAAACATAAATATAGCTATGTCTAGAACATCCCTGACCAGTGGCTGTCCATCTTCTCTCTTCTTGAACACCACAATTTCTGTAGGGATGCTATTTCACTGCCTCATTGTTCTAAAAGAGAAGTCTCTCCTGATAGACAATCTTATCCTATTTTGCTACAACTTCAAGCTATTGGTCCCTATCCTACTATCTGCAGCAACAGTGTTTTCCCTATTCTTTTGAGAAGCCCTTCAAATATTTGAAGACTGTTATCATGTCCCCTTGTAAGCACCTTTTCCACAGGCTGAACATACCTATCACCTTCAGCCTCTCCTCATATGGCTTGCTTTCCAATCCCTTTATTATCTTTGGAGAGGGACTCTACTTCTTCAAGGTGACAGGGTACACCCAAAGTCACATGTAGGTCTTTTAAAAGAAAAAAAAATTTACTGATCAACAGCAATACAGTAGGTAGTGTCCTTGTGTCCAGAAGCCCAAGCAGTCTCCATCACAAAAAAAAAACAACCTGTTATTTTCTTTTTAGTCTCCTCCTCTCCTCCTGCCTTTCTCTCTCTCCCCAGTTGTCTTTGGACCTTGTTGCAGGGTAATTTTGAGAAGTTCCTGGAGCCCTCAATCCCTGGATTGTCCACACATTAACACCTGAAACTAGTTTTAAGCACTTTTTAGGCAGTTCAAAGTTATGCCACTCCAGATCAGGATTATCTCTGATCTATGTTACCCAACTTGTGTTATACTAACCTGCAACCAGTCTAAGCAACACTTAAGTGTAAACATGCCACCAATCCCTCGTTGTCTCAGATTGGGCCCACTGCTCCCCCTCCCGATCTTCACTCACTGCTCCTCCCCTACTTACTTATTTCTGCCCTCACTGTCTGTCCCATAGAAGTGGCAGGAAAGGGTTAATCTGCCTGCCCAGACACCCCTTTACTCTGGGTGGTGAAGAGCAATAGCCTGGCAGCTGGGCAGACTGATTAACCCTTCCCTGTCTGCCTTTCTGGGATAGACAACATGGGCAGCCACAAGTAAGCAGGGAGGGAAAAGCTGTAGGAGTCAGGGGGGCAGGAGGGAACACCAAGAGGCAAGTGACAAGCCACAGGAGTGGTGGGGGAACCAGGGGAGCCCCCAGGGCAGAGGCAAGCCCACAATGGCAGGGGTGGGTTCTTACCTTTCAGTCCTCCAGGCCCCTGCTGACTTGAATGTGTGACTACACCAAACTCAAGCTAGCACTAATACAGATCAACATTTGTGAGGCTTAAAGCATAAGGTGTAATAAGGCCCTTTGCGTTTCTCTAAAGTGCTGTTCTGGCACCAGGAACAGTGGGGAGTCTTTTTAGGTACTGGGCTGGAATCCACTTGATATGTCAACATAGGCAAATTAGCTCTTTTTTGTTTGATGGCCCATTACCCACTAATAGAGCACTTAAACATCTGCCCATAGCTCTGGTTCTAAATACAGTTAACCCCTTCTTTTTCCCAGTATGCAAGCTATGGAAACTGAGGCATGCAGCATTATTATAAGATGAATACATTGAAAACAGAAATATTATATACTGTAGCTCCAAAGGCCTTATTTTTAAAACAAATAAAGGGACTATTCACAAATACTTTAAATATTATGATATTTTTTTCTGTATTGCTTGTTTGGGGCTTTTTGTTTAGATGTTGAAAACCTCATACTATAGTTTTTTTGTTGTGATAGGACCTACTTTCCTCTTCCACTACTGTTAATATAGCATAGGTCAGTGGTTCTAAATCTTTTTAGCCTCAAGGCAGCCCTTTATAATTTTTTTTGTGATTTAAGGACATCCCAGCTGAAAACCACTGAGCTAGAATTTAGCTTAGGCCAGGTGAGGGTGTGTGGAGGAAGGACCTCACCCCACTGTGCCTTTCTTTTCCCACAATCTGGCCCTCCTAGCCCCTGCATTGTACCTGAGGGGGTAAGCAGTTCTCCACCAGGGACTCAAATGCCTGTAACCAGAGCCACATGCACTCACTGGCCTTGGGAATATGGGAGGTGGAGGGATAGAATGGGGGGGGTGAGCCAGCTCAAAGGTACAGTCCTGTAGCCCTATAGCCATATGTGTGTATGTGTGTGCAGCAGAGCAAACTGCTGGGAGCACAGGAAATGATGTGGGAGCTGCTATGAGTGCCACTAGTCTGTGGGATGCTGGGGTACCTAGCACCAGAGGAGAGGAGGTGTGATTGCTTACCTCCTGAATTTTGTGACACCAAGGACATCATGGTTGAGAATCACTGGCATATAAAAAACTATATTGAAAAAAACCTCTAATAAACAATTCCAACCTAACTATCTATCATATCATGCTCTCCCTGTTATTCTAGAACAGTAAAGAATTGGATGCCTGCTACCTGCTAAATACAATAGTATATACAGTGGCATATACAGGAACAACAACAAAAAGTATTTAACTGTAAGTTTTTCACTTTTTGCATTAGGATCTGGGAGACTGTTTTAGATAAATGCTTCCGTTGTCATGAAATGTTATTTTTTTTAATAGCTATAGGCTAGAAACTAATTTTCTCCTCAAATAGCCATGCCCTTTTCAAGTTATGAAGTTCTGGAGCTTTGGCTTACCCATGATTTAACATTTGCTCTTATGCAGCAGGTACATAGACATGATACTTAAATAATTCCCATTCCCCTTAGATGACAAAATGAGATAAGCACTTTACTAATGTATGTACTTGCAGTGCACCCAGCATTTGCGATCATAACTATAGGGAAATATACAGGAATACTAACAGTAGAGTGGTATCTATTTTCCTTTGGTAAGAATGGTAGTGCACAGAAAAACTGATGAGAGAGTTTCTGTTTATGATCTAAACTTAACTAAATGTCTTCCTTCATTTTCTCTGTTGCTCCCTTATTGTTCTGCTGGTGATACTGGCCTGACTTGGATAAAAGACATCTCTCACCTCTCTATATCCAAAGGACATCAACATCTTGGTCCGATTACACCGTGCTGACCTCCTTGATCTTTTATCCAAGCTTTGCCTAAGGACTCTATTCCTGCTCTGTCAGTCTTGTGTGTGATACGCATTTGTTGTCTTCCCTTTCCTCAGTCATCAATCAGCAACCTATGGTGAACTCTGTGCTATGATACTAGGCTGCCTGTAATATGCTGCTACCTTGCTTGTTTTAAAGTAATCTACCAAAGATGGGAGATGAATAAGTACATCAAAAACACCTCTAATATATAGTAACCATACTTCCCTGGCATGCCATTTGCCACTCATTTCATTGCATTTCCACTTGTTCACAGAATGGTAGAGAACTGGACACCTACCATCTGATAAATGAAAAGGATGATGAAAAGGTACAGTTCCAACAACGTGCACAAGCCTGGATACAATAATTGAGAACCATTTTGTCATTGTAAAATGATCTCTAGTGTCAGACTTTCAATGTCAGGTGTGCCATTATGACTGCTTTCCATTTTACTGACTGTACCACATTTGGTGCACAGCTTTTCTTCATAAAGCTCCATTAATGTATGATTATGTAAGTTGTGAGGAAAGGAGTCACTGAGTTTGGAGATACTGAAGAGGATTCTGATATTCTTCAAAAGATCATTTTCTATCTGGTCTCCAAAGCGACAGAATGGAGTACAAAATTAGGTCCTTACCACTGGGTTTTTAACTAGCCTCTAGGCTAGGACCTCTGAGGTTACAAACATAACACCACTGAAGTAAATGGAGCTCTGTTTAGCTAAACTAATCTAGGTAGGGTTACTGTCTAGGGAATGATATTGGTGTTCTAGCATTCTATAGCTTGACTTAAATGTTCTACAGAAAGATCTGTCTTCTCTATTAAATGCTATAGGTCTTTTTTTATTATTATTCCTTAAGTAAATGAGGAAGAATTAACAGGTTCTTCTTTCCTCATTTCCACCACTTCCAAATATGATTCCTTTTACTCATTCAGCCAAGGAGTCCTGGGTCTATTTTGCATAATGGTATGTGCTGGACAAATACCCAGCCTTAAGCCAATCTAAACTTGAAGGAAATTTAAACCGCATCTTTGTCTTTCTGATGCATTTCTATCACTTTTTAATCTAAGAAAAGGAGACCTGCATATTGTAAGGGAAAAGAGAGTAGGAGTCAGTGGCAGCCAATTTGTAGCAAATCTTATTCACCATGCACTCCAAATGTGTTTAAGCTCTCAGCTGAGGATCTTTAAATGTGGCTCTGAAGAAAAGGGAGGGGCAGAGTTCTTCTTTCCTTTCTTCTACCTTCAAGGCCTAATTGGGATATTTTACAGTTGGAGACAAGAAGAAACCTAGTTTTGTCTGAAGTCAGTAAAGGCTACAGAACTCAAACACATAGGGCAAGGAAGGCCACTTGCCTGGGAAAAGCTTGAAAGTCTTTTAAAATTAGAATGTCATTTAATCTTACAGAAAAACTTCCAATAAGAAAAGCCATCTCATTTAAAAAACCACCAGACCTGAGAAAGCAAATGGAGGAGGGGTGTGGTGGGGGACATTCACTCCTTCCTCCTTTTGGTTAAAATTAAGGAGCCTTAAAACTTTTAAAGACATTTCTAATGTGATCTGGCCTCATTTATCTCCCCAGTTGGGATTCCTCCTTGCTGAAAGAATCCCTGGATAGTGAAGAGCCAGCATAACCATCACAGCACACCCAGTGGGCAGTGGTGGATTAAGATTTATTGGGGCCCTGGGAAACCAGAAAATTGGAGGCGCCCCACACGCCATTATAAACATGAATGTATCAAGGGGAGGCATGGTGGTGCCCTGTGTGGCTGGGGGAAAGGGAGTGACCCTGTGTCCATGGCTGGGTGGGAGGCTCACCTATGTCATGGTGCTTGGTGGCCTGGGAGTAGTTGTCATGGAGCATGTAGCTCTCAACCTGAAGCTCCCCAAACTAGCGGGTGTTGGCACTGTACTGGGTCAGCCCGAGACTGACCCCAATCTTGAAGATGTTGGGCTTGCCAGGTGTATGGGCGGCCATTGCTAGGGGTTGCTGGCTCCCCACCTAGCACTGCCCCAGGCCAGCCTGGAAAGCTATGCCTACCTGCAGAGACTTGCCAGTGCTACAGACAGTGTGCAATCATGAGCACCCAGCACAAAGTGGAGAGGCTGCCCCCACAGAACCAGCCTCAGGGCTGCCAGACCCCTGACCATGTGCCCATGCTGTGACCAGCTCTTCTCATAGTGGTGCCCACAGCCTGGGCCAGGGTCCCCATGTGTGTTGGCTCCACTTTGACCTCAGCCTGGTGTCTGGTGCCCTCCAGCGGTCCAGTGCCTGCAGGAAGGCAGTAGGTCATGGCTTGTCCCCAGCACACACAGTTAGCCTCTCCTCTGAATTTAGTCTGCCCTTGCCAGTGGGTAGAGAATGAGCTGAGGAAGAGAAAGGATATAGCTGGAGAACTCTAGAGATTCCTGGCTGGTGCACAGGCTTTTTGTGACCATCCTTAGGCTGGTCCTGCTCTCAACTACACCTGTGGCTAATAAGGCCAAAGGCTGGCCACAAGTTTATAGAAGTATCTTTACAGTAATACTGGGTAGAGCTGAGCTGATTGATGGCAGTGAGAGTTTTGTGTAAAAAGAGAATACCACAGATTTAAACTGGAGAATGTTTTGTTCCCTAGGGTGCATTACCCAGGAAGTTACTACTCAACATGAGCAAGGGTGTGAATGGGGGAAGTAGGAACTGAGAAATCATGATATTCAGGAACTTGTGACACATTCATTTTAGGGTGTTCCTGGAGCTCTAAACCCCTGGATTGTCCGCACATTAATACCTGAAACTAATTTTAAGCACACTAGAGGCAGCTTAAAGTTATGCTGCTCCAAGACGGGTTTGTTTCTGATCCGTGTTACCCAGCTCATGTGCCACTGAGGTGTGGCCATTCCCCACAGATGAGCCACCCAAGTTGCAGGTCCTCAAGCATCCCAGGATGCAGTAGTTTCCCCTCTCCACTCTCCTGTTCTATGTGGACAAACTTTCCAGGCCTCTGAACTCTACTGCTCGGGAGGCAGTTCTGGCAACAAACAAATTCCCCGTTCTGTTCCTGGAGGCATGACATTCTCACCTCCAATGGTGGTACCTTGTGCAAACAGCCTGCAGAACACATGCCAGCTAGCCAGTTTGAAGGACATGGACGGGTCCAGGAGTCAGGTCTAGGAGGGATGGGATGGGAACAAAGTAGGGACTCGGGTCGAGTCCCCATGAGTTGGAGCTTCCTTCCAGAGCAGGAGCAGTAGCTCCCCCAGAGTGTCTTTCCTCACCAATCCCACATTCCAGCTACCCCAATTCCAAATTGATTAAAACTGAGACCTGCTTTAATTTAATTCCTCTTCATTTCTTTTTACATTCCTTTTTTTGTTACTTCTTTTTATTTTATTCTTCACTGGCTGACTGACTGCCTTCATTTCACCCCCTACCCATCAAACACATTTCCTTTCCACATCCCATTTCATTACCCATTTCCATCCCATTAACTCTCCGCCTCCCAGCTTCATGTTTCTGCCTCGCCTTAACCCATCTCTCTCACACCCTCACCTAGAACAGGGCTAGAAGTCTGTTTTGGCTCACCAGCCCTGTACTCACAGCTGTAGCTCCTAGTCAGGCCACTACTCACCACCCATCTAGTGACAGGTCACAGCTGTGCAGGTGGGGGACAGACAGAGAAGGTTTGTAGCTGAAAGGTGTGACTGCTTCAAATTTGATCTGTCAGTAACACTGATCTACATTTGAGCAGCTCCAAGTTCAATGTGTAAGTAGTCCCCCAGTAATTTAGGCTATTGCTGAATGCACAATCCTGTCAACGCTTATTTTGAATTCTTGAGGATTATCTTTTATTACATGGTTTCCTGTGCCTGCCAGGGGCTGGTCTGCATGACGCATGTTGTTCCTTGTTTAGATTTGTGGGTATTGTTTTTCCTTGTTGATGACTGGATATATAGTCCTTGCATTACTTACTATATTCTTTCTTTCCTTTAAGTGAGTAGTGTTTGACTTATGTGAGAAGCAGCGATATCCTCAGAGGCTCCAAAGAGTCCCTTGTTAAAACGTTTCCATCACACATAGAAGAGAGGATTAGGATAATTTTTCTGCCTTGCATGTGGTTCGCCCCCCTCTTTGAATATGGTTAAACTATCCTTTCCAGAGATTAATTATCTTTGGGACTCATGAAAATGCTTCCGAAGAGCAAATTGTTTGTCTTTGGAATGTAAAAGATTGTTATCAAATGCAGAGGATTTTAATGCAAAATAAAATTGCTTGCAGGGAATTGCTGCCTGCAAAATACTCATTCTCCCTTCATCCTCATTTCAAATGCTATGAGGCAACATGATCCAATGGCTACAGCACTGGCACTGAATGTCAGAACACCTGGGTTTTTTCACTGGCTTATCCCCTTGTCTTTCTCTCTCTTTCTCTCTCTCTCTTCTTTTCCTATTTATTGTGGAATGGACAGGATGGGATTTTCAAAGCCATTTTCAGGGTCTTCCTAGCTCTATTCCAGTTAAATTGAACAAGACTTTCACCATCAGCTTCCTAACAATCAGTTAGATAAACATAGAGATTATGATGGAGTGATGTTGTAGCCATGATAGGTCAGAAATTTTGAGACACAAAGATTGTTGTGAGGGACCTCTTTTATTGGACCAACTTCATGGTTAGGATAGACTGAGCAAAGCTTTTGAATGCAATTTTATCAGGTCTAAGTCTATCTCAGCCATGCAGTTGGTCCAGTAAAAAATACCCGCCACAATCTTCGCCTCTTGCAAATCCCACTCTAAACGCCAGAATATGTTGCTTGTTTGCCCTGGTGTAACCAACCCTTACCTAGTAACCCTAGGTGCTACTACAATGTATATAATATAGTTTTTTTAGGCACAATGCATACATACTTTTTACTGGAGTTTGTTTTTAGTGAAATATATTTCTTATGTCAGCAGTGATGCTGCATCTTACAATCTTGAGTATGAGAATCATGTAATCAGTATTACAGATTCCCTAGTATCACCAGTTCCCTCCCCTCAGTGCACACACCCTTTAGACACAAGTAATGCAATATTAGGTATCAAAAACAGAAGGCTGGAAGAGGAAGGGATTTCTCTGGAAGCCTCCTGTTTAATTTACCTGCAGGATGCCACTGCTAAGTAAACTCAGACACTTGGCTCAGGCTTTATATATAGAGGTAAGTGATAGTAGTCTAAAAATAACATGGTGCTGATGAGAATGCTGAAGCTGAAATCCAGAAGAGTAGTTTGGGCAAAATTTAACATTGGTATTGAGACAGAAAAACTACATAAGGTATATGCAAGCCTTTCTGAATTTAATCTACAAGCAGTAGTAATACTGATAAAAATGGAAGAATAAATTACTACATTTCTCTGTAACACTTGCAGTATGCAAGGTGCTGTATGAAATCAAATGAAATCTCTTCCTTTAAGAACTTACATTCTAAAAAAGGGAAAATAACTTTTAAGTAAAATCGTCACATAGCAAAAGGTCACGATAAAAGTATAGTAATAGCTTGGGGCATAAACTGTACCCACTCATCTTATACCTGCTTTTCCATGGGAAGCAGTCATTAGCTGTAGCTAGGTGAGTGGTGAGACAGCAAGGAGGGAGTTCTTGGGAGATCCTTGTTGAAACCCTCTCCCTGAACCGGAAGGGGTAGGAGTCAATAACTGGGTTTCACAGAAAACCTTGGAAGGAGCAAATCATTTGCCAAGAGAATGCTGCTCATTGCAGCAATAGGCAGATATTTTCGAACTTTTCACTGGAAAGAGAATCCCTAGGCCCTTCTACAGCGTCTTAATTTCCACTTAAATAAGCACAAGCGGAGTATTATGCTGCTCTGCCAATATATATATAGTGTATTTTTATATGGAACAAAGAGTAAACTATTTCAGGGAGAACACTCAAGAGAAGTTCATTTGCCAGGTGTCATTATTCTCTTCTGGTTATGACTGTGAAGAATTGATGGGGTTTAAATGTGAAATAAATTGATTCTGTGGTCCCTGAAACCTTTCCTCCTGTAAGGATTTGCACCTCTGGGATGAGGAGCTCACCTCAGGCTATAGGACATTTTCTTTTCAGATAATCTTAAAATATTGGCAGCTGCTTGATTCTGGGAGTGAATAGACCTGCTGAGAGCACAGCATTCCCAAGGAGCCCAGGAAGTCCCTGTATTCTTGCTCCACCACAGTAATCTCACTTCCCTCACCTCTGGATGTAGGATTCTCATTGATTAATTCTCACTGGCCACATCTATATAAGACACTGTTTGCACAGTTGTTACTGCACTGTAATTTAGTACTGGTGTAACCAAGTACTAAATGACTGCATAATAACCTGTGTTACTGCACAGTAGCATCTCTGCATGGCTTCATGGCGACGCTGACTGCGCATTAGCTCATTATTACTGTGCAGTAGGGTTTCATCATAGTTCATGTCCCATGACGCTACTGCACAGTAGTAATGAACTACTGTGCAGTAGCGTCTCGTGTAGGCACAGCCACTGACTAATTGATTAATTCTTATTGACTAATCTTGCTAGACTCTATCCCATTCCCTCTTAGGATAGGAAAACTAGAGCAACCCTATTTTTGATTGGGGGATTCAAGGGATCCCAGGGAAAACTGTTTCCTCTCGCCTTTGCTTAAAAAGGTACTGAACTCCAACACGATGCAGTTGAAGCATAGGGGCTCCTTAGTACCTGGGACAAGAGGGACCAGACATCTTCCTTTTTGCATTTTGTACAGTTTCACACATTTAGTTCCACTCTGCGGCATACAACCCATCATCCCTGTTGTCTGATGAATGTATTTGTGAGGTCCTATACTCACCTCTCTCATGGCTGTGGGGGGAATGGGGTGTTATGAAATGAATATATAAGGCTTTCTGCACCAGGAAAGATGAAAGTGTGGTGAGCTTTCAGTCTCAGCTTTTTGTTTTTGGCTTTAAAAAAAAGTCACTGGTTGGACTCCCATTTTAAATTGCACACTTCTGCCAAAAAAGGCAAGAGACATATATCTTTTTTTCCAACACTTTCATGGTTATGTGCTCATTCCTTCTGTTTTATTCTTATCACTGCTATTTACATTCCCCCATGCCTTATCTCCAGAGCTCTTATGAATACTATATCTATTATTTATTAACATAGAAAGCATTAAAATGTAATTCCCTCATCTATTTGTTTCTTCCTTAATTACATGCCATTTAATACCCCAAGAAACTTAACCATGGTAATGTTGATTTTCCCAATAACACAAAAGCATAGAAGTTCATATTTAATCATGATTTTTATATGTAGGCTTTATGCAGCAGTTCATACCACACTTAAACATTCATTTTTTAAAATCTTTTAGGTGTTTCACATCCCTCCTTTCTTCAGGGTGGAGTAGTTAACTCTGTGGAACTAATTTTTATTTCTAAGTTTTAGATACAGGTTCATCCAGAAGTGGAAGAATGTGGTATGACATTTCTTAAACTTTCTAAAAGCTTCTTAAATTTAAAAGCTTTCTTTAAATTGCTCATTGAAAAAGTGCTACCTTCCTCATTGGGCACTGGAAGTTATTATTGCCATAAAAATATTAACTATTTTTAGAATTTAGTGAATATTCTGACCTGTGAAAAAAATTCAGTTTTGTAAAAATAAAAAATAAAAGTCATCCTTAATATGGGTGAAAAGTCTCTCTCTCTCTCTCTCTCTCTCTATATATATATATATATATGTGTGGTAGGGGGAACCCTAAACAACCCCAAGCAATTGATTTCAGGACAATCAAGATGTTTCATTTCAATTTTGGCCCCTCATATTTGAACTTGAAAGGTTTAAAAGTCTGTTTGAAAGTGGAGTTGCTTTGCCACCCCACCACCAAATACAAATATTAACTGACAATGTTAACATGTCAACCTTTTAAAGACTTGTTTTCTTTAATTAAATAATATTGTTTTCATTGTGATCACATTGTCCAGCAGCAAACTGTTTCAACTAAAATGTTTCAACTAGCTCTTCTGTTTCTTTTCTCAAAAAGCTAAGGTCTGTGTTTTAATACCTGGAAATATGTTATATAACATTACCTTATATGCATATGACAAAGTTTGAAAGTGGGACGGTCATTCCAAGGCTGGACATTCAATGCTGATCCTCTTTCTGATGTACTGGAGAGTAACCTGAAGGCTGCTTTAATTTGTACTGGTTGCTAAAACCATAGGGAGCTGGTTTATCTCAGGGAATCACTGTCAGTCATGGGTGACTGGTTCCACCTGAGTCAGAGGGGGCATGTGCCCCCTTCAATGGCCAATCAACGACTGGGGGGTTCCCCCTTAATTGATCTTGCCGACCAGGGGAGGAGTCACCCCACAGCCCCCCCACAGCCAATCTCGCTTCACCTGGCGCCCTACTCCCTGCACCGCACTCGCAGGGGGGGCACCAGTGCTCCCACCTGCCCCCCCCCCCACCCATCGCCTAAGCAGGGAGTGCCATCTGTCAGGGGATGCACCTGTGCTCTCAGGGGGTACACATGCAACCCTGTGAACCCCCTACGCATTGCCACTACTGTCAGTCCAAATAAGCTGGTAGTACATTTGGAGTGATCTCCCTGTAAACCATTTCTGGCTTTACAGTCATCTGACAAGCAGACGGTCAGAAATGTGTGTAAGGCCAGTCCAGAACCGCTGTGTATTTAAAAAAGCCAGCTAAAGAGCAGTCAGTAAGACAAGCATAGCCCATTATACATTGCTTCTCCACAGAGATTGGGATAACAGGGCCAATGTATCATCACTCAGTGTACTCATAAGGAACTCCACAAGCAAATATTCAATGCATCTCATCCTAGTCACAAACCCTTAGTGTTATTTCAAATATAGAAGCAGTTTACCTTCTGGGGCATGTAGTTTAGTTCATTCATTGGCATATCAGAGGGCTAAACCAGTCTCAGAATGCCATGTGGGAGAGTGTTGCATAATTCACCATAATTCAGCCATTCACTGTAAGTCATAGAGAAGCAAAAATAATTTAAAAGCCCCTTAAACACAGCACAGAGGGTTTTTTAAATTGCTTTTTGGTGGAGATTTCAAAATACTTGGCATTTTGGTGCTAAACATTTCACTTAAAAATAGAATTTATTGATTATTTTATTTTCTGATTAACTCTTTTGCACACCCTTAGACTATACTGGATGTGTCTACACATATGCTTTAATGCACATTAGCCTATTTTAATATACATTAAAGTGTCACAAAAATGTGTTCTTTCACTAATGCACATTAAAATAAGCTAATGCACAGTTTTCTAGTACCTCACGATGGAGGGTTCTTGTAGATGTGCCAGGAAACTGTTCCAATGTGCTGTAATTACAGTGCATCAGTGTGTTAATTAGCACCCTCTAGTCAGTCTCCACATCTCATGTATCAGCATCCCTGTGCTTCAAAATGGTGGTGGGAGTGGTTTAACTAAAGCTCATTTAACAAGCTTTAGTTCAAGTGCCCCCACCACCATTTTGAAGCCCAGAGACTCTGATATATGAGACGCTGTGGGTGGAGTGGCTCTCAGAGCTGATCTAATTAAATTGCCACTCACCAACCCCTGGAGCGTGTGTAAAAATGCCCAGAGGTACTAGATTTAATGCACATCACTAAAGCACATTAATGCACCCACTGTGCAGTTTCACTCTCTCTGTTTAATCTGAACACTTGTGCTAGACTTCCTATGACTTAAAACTTCCTGTGCCCTTTTTTATAAACTAATTTCTGCCCTGATTCATTTTATATCATCCTTTAATTACACCACAGGTTTTCATTACAACTTGACAGTATACAACAGCTTGGAATCGACATCCCAGCATGTTTGGCAACATGTGCCTCATCCATCCCTTAGACATTTCATTTTAAGAAAAAAGGATCAGGAATAGGGTGATGGTGGGGGTGGGGAGGGAGGGTTCAGAGAACAATGCCAGGTCTGCTCCCAACATGGACATTTGGAAGGGAAGGGAACTTAAACCTAGCACACTAATTTCCAGACTCAGGAGTGAAGACCAAGGACTTCTCTTCATGTAGAAGCTGGACAGGTGGGTGATCCCTGACCCACTATCCACCTGAGAGGGCTGCCAGGCAGGGAAGTGGGGAGGCAGCTGTAGGGCAGAAAGCATAGCCAAATCTGGGACCATGGGCTCCTGGCACTCCTCCAAGGGACTCAGAATTCCTCACCCAGGGTCCTTGGGTGCCAGTCTCCTTCAGTTGGGACCCCAAGTCCATGACCCTCAGCTACATGTGGAGCTCACCTCATGCTCCAAGACTGTAGCTGGCAACTGCCTATCTCCACTGTGATTGGAGTGCTCCTCTGCCACAGGTCCAGGACCAAGGTTGCATGAAGTGGAGTAGCTGGTGGTTGGAGGAGCTAGAGCTCTTGTGCTTTGATGCCAGCTGCCATCCCAGAAACTTCCTAACACAGAAATAAGACATTGTCAATGGTAAGTGCCCAGTCTTGCCTATCTCCTGCTGGGTCCAGGAGCAGCAGCTCTCCACCCAGCACTCCTGAGATTCGGTTTCTGGTTGTTCTCTGCGAGGATTACAGATGCATTCTTCCACATTCAGGGTGCATCTACACAGGCAGTTTTCATGTAGAAATAAACTCCAGTGCAGTTTGTACCTGAGTTTATTGCTCCTGGGTGCAGTGTTTACATGTGCACCTAGGACTGCAGCACGCTGAGCCAGGGTGGCACATCCACAGCTGGCAGGGGACATGGGGGATCAGCTTGCCAGTCTAGAGCTGCTCTGCCTCAGCTCAACATGGTGCAGAAGGGCTGGCTGGGACACAAGGGTGTTACAATGTGGGGCTAGCTGGCAGACAGCCCCTGCACCGTAGCCCCCTCATGCCCCAAAAAGCCCCAGTCACTGTCTATGTGTGCATTTAAGTACATTAAACTCTGCTGTAGGATTGTATTTGTCCTGGGCAGTACTATCCTCCAATAAAGTTAATTAATTTACTGTTCCCCACTGCACCCAGTCCATGTGGGGGCCCCACACTTACATCTCTTTGGCCAATTGCTTGAACACTACCCTGTTGCAGTGCCCAGTCAAGAACTGCTCCTGAGTCTGCTGCTCTCCCCAAATGGAAATGAGTTCTCTTAACTCTGCAAGCACATGTTTGCATGCTCAGTATTGGGTACTGGGTGTGGACCAGATGGGGTCTGCCAGAGGCTTCCATTTGGCCACCCCAACTTGGTGGATGGCTATGCCCCACCTTCTCCTGAAACTTCCAGAGGTATCTACCTTCCTGCACTGACTTACTAATGGCTTCCCACAGGCATGAGTGCTATAGGAACATGCACCTGATGACCAAAAAAACCCTGCCAATGCACCATGTTAACATGCCCCAAGTATCTGCTGGCAGTGGAAATGATTTTTTCTGAAAAAAATACCTTACTCAGTTTTGAGTAGCTTTATCCTTCCTTTTTACTTCTAAGTCTGAAGGGTGGGGAGGTGGGGGAGGTCGTTTCTGAATCTATCATTCTCAGCAGGTCAGTGGAGGAGGAACCTCTTAACAGGCAGTGTTATATCACTATTCAGAGGTTCCAGGATGCTAGTACCTCTATCAGTGCTACCATCTTACCTTGTTATTCATTTTGTTCATGTTCAGCTGTTTTTTTCTTCAGAAGGTAATACATAAACTAGTAAAGTTAGATAGCTGCTATGTGCAGACATGTATATCAGACCTCTTCCAGTATACAGCAAAGTCAGTGAGAATCTTTTCCTTGATTTCAATGAGCCTTGAACCAAGCCTGTACTTAGGAGCAAATGTCCTTACTCACCTAAGTATGATCCCATTCCAAGTTGCTCAAATTCCTTAAAAACCTATTAATACAGTAACTAGGTGTGTCCTACTTCTTCACAGTTTTGTGACTTAGTCTTAAGGGTAATATAACTGTGTGTTATAAACATAGGGTCATTAATGGATTTTCAGGGACTCAAGATTGAATAGATGCCTAGGTATATTTGGGAGCATAGTAAGTGGAATAGGAGCTGTCCATAAAAGAATAATTTATTGAAAAAATGTAGCCTCTTGACATTTCTTGAACGTATTTGTTATTTGTACATAAATTTTATTCAAAGCATTTAATAGCTTAATAATGTAACATAAGAATAATGTAGGGAATTAGAAAATGAGTGATGCTTAAATAGTTGCAGGACAGTGATTAAAATATACATGTGAAGATTGTTTTTATTCCTTTCCTTTAATTGATAAACATTTGTTATCATACATGAGCAAAAATATTAGGGACTTTTAAAAATTAAGGCTGAAGTACTGAAACTAGTAGTGACTGCTGTTGCAAAAAATGGTGCTGTTATGTTGGAAATCACTTAATAATATAGTTTTAATTGGACTTTTTACTTTATGTTCCAGCATTAGTAGCATAGCAGAGTGTGCAGTAGTAATATACTTGTATAAAACTGAGCCTAGTGTAATTTTTTCACTTATATGAAAAAGAATGTTGCATCCATGTGATGAAAGCAAATGAAACAAAACTCCTCTTCTAGACATACAGTCCAGACAGAGTAATTCAGTACATATAACCTTTCCTTTCCAGAAGAACACCATGGGGTCAAAATGTTATTGCTAACTCTTTGCTTGCTTTTGTTCTCAAGTATTTATGCCATTTCTTTAAAAAATAGTTGGAGCTATTTGAAAGTCTTTGTGAATGGAATTTTGCCCCCATTGTTTTCTGTTTTCATTGCTGTCGTTTTCCCCATATAATTGAGAAAATGCAGTATATTGGAGATAATTTTAGAGTGCCATCTGTTGGGGAAAATTGCCCTCTTACACAATACAGATACAAAGAATAGTATAGTTCATAGTTTTTACCTATGGTAACTTGTACTTAGTGAGTTAACACCAGCTATAACATTTGCCATAAAGGATTAAAGAAAACAAACTTTTTCCTCATACCTATACTTTTTCCCTTAGTAGATAAAAATATCAACAGTTTGATAATGAGACCTTCAGGAATAATCTGAAGGAAATTTACAAGAGAAAATCAATTAAGCAAGTGAATATGTAGTAGGTACTGACATTGATTTGCAGAGTGTTTTCAAAGAAAGTCCCATGGTCAAAAGGTCAGAGTTATTTTTTTTTCCAAGTTAAATTTATATATTGATTTTTTCCTTTGGTTTTTCAATCCTTTCTCACAGAGAATCTGTTTATAGTTTAAACCACCCTTTTAGGTATGTAAGTCCAAAATGTAGATGTTCAAGATCCTTACTCAGCTGTTGCCTAAATCTGGAGGTACAACCTAAGTTACTACTGGTAGGGCATGTCCACATATGCAAGCATGTGTACTTGCATCAGCTCAAATAGAAGTGGTGCAAATTTGAGTCAGGGCTTTTTGCCTCAGCGCACATGCTCAGACATGCACTTTGTTGTGGAGCAAACTGTGCCACTTGGGGCAAAATAACCCCGCCTGGCTCCTCCCGGATTTGCAGCCAGGCAGAGCTACAGCCTGGGTTCAGCACCTGTGCTGTCCCTAGCTGTATAAAAAGCTGCCCTGTCCTGGACCCATCAGTACAAAAAGCTTCCCTGGAAAGTAACTTCAGGGCCACTCACTCTCAGGAGCTTCTGGGGCCCAGCCAATTGGTACTTGGGGACACTACCCCTTGTGCCAGCGGGACTGCTGAAGCAACTTTGAATGTTCCCTGCACACTTTAGCCACTGCAGCAGTCTGGCAGTGGGGACTGCTGCCTGGCTGTGCCCTGTTGCGCACCTGCCAGACCAGGATGAGGCATCTGCTCCTCTGGGTCAGCTGCCAGTGGGCTGTGGCTGCAGAGTTAGCCTATGTGAGGCACTACTGCCATGTGTACCCACTGCCTGCCCATCTGGGCAGCTATTACATGGAAGACATTCCGGGTGTGGTGGCCTGCTTTGAACCTTCAAAATATGTCCTTCTGGCCCCAATTGTCCAAGGTGCCAGCTCTGAACAGGCAAGTTCCTGCCACTGGGCTTCCTAGCAGGAATTCTGGTGTTCCCTTCCTAAAAACTGAAAAATCCCTGATAAAAAAAATCCCAAAGTCACTCTGTAAAATACCCCCAAATCCATGTTCCTTCACAATTAAAACAAAAGACCACTATAAAGATAGAGAGAGAGAGTGAGACAGAGAGACAGCAATCAGTTGGGCAATGTTTTATTGATATATGTACAATGTTAAAGCAATGTGGAAGCCTAACAGTGTGTCTGTCATAATAATAGTGAACTCTAAATACATGTTTCATGAATTCATGAATACATAAATATATATTTTGCTGCCCCCCACAGGGGCTACAGCCCCCCGAGAGGCTATGGCCCCCACAGGGGCTCCATCCACCAAACAGGGACTACAGCCCTCCACAGGGGCTACGGCTGCCCCCCAGGGGCTACATCACCCCAACAGAGGCTATGGTCACCCCTCAGGGGCTACCACTCCCCCCAACAGGGGCTGTGCCCCCCCCCAGAGGCTACCTCCCTGCAGGGCCCACACGTGTCACCCCACCCCACTTGATCCCCCAGCCCCCTGGATTGCTGTCTTGCCTGGCCCCATCCCCTGCCAGCCCCTGCAGCCTACCTGCTGGCTGCCCCCCCCCAAGCCCTCTCCAGACCCCCCAATGGCTGCCTGCCCAGCCCCAGCCCCCACTTGTATCCCCAGCCCCCCATGGCTGCCTCCCCCACCGCAGCCTCCAGCACTTAAAAAAAAAAGGAAGAAAGAAAAGAAAAAAAGCCTCTACTTACTGAGTGGGGGCTGGGGGAGGGTTGCGGGTGGGCTCCAGGGCCTCCTGGTAAAGCCCCCTGGGTAGCACAGGGCAGTAGGGGGCAGCAGAGCCTGGGCTGGGGCTGCTGGGGCTGTCACCTCACCCTACACTGTGTGGGCGGGACCCTAGTGACCTCGATGACA
>NW_005842020.1:1855636-1891726 GCF_000455745.1 Alligator sinensis | reverse complement strand
TGGGGAAAGGATAGAGGGGGATGGAGGGGTGGGGCCAAGCAGGGAAGGGATCAGGGGGGCTCAGGGGATGGGGGGATGGGGCCAGGCAGGGAAGGGATCAGGAGGGATGGGGGATGGGCCAGATGGGGAAGAGATTAGGGGGCTTAGGGGGCTGTGGGGAGATAGGGCCAGACGGGGAAGGTCAGGCAGCATGGTTCAGCACCAGGGCGAGGGCTAACCATTGAAACACTCTGGCAGCCAGAGCATCTCTATTGAGGACCCAGCCTCCAGTTCTCCCAGACCATGCCCTGCCCTACTTTTTTTGTGTTGGTTTCTTTGACCTCTGGATATTTTCTGCCTAGTTTTCTTGTTCCTGCACATGCCTCTTGCAACATCTCAAAGGGGTTTGAGACACTGCAAGAAGCATGTGCAGGCTTGTCTGGACACACCTGTAAAGTTCTTCTTGTTGCCTCATTTTGAGGTACCCATCTCTATCAGGTACCTAACTCTAACACAGGGTTCTGGATTCCACTTTGGGGCACAGGCACCAAAAGTTTAGGTTTGTAACTCACAGCTGTGTCCTTAGTTTCTTTTTTGAGAACTAGCCCTAGGTGCCTAAATACCTTTGAGAATCTGAAGTGCAGTTCCACCAATTTCCTATAAAGGAATCCAGAGGAGATTAATAAAATCCCTTTACCTGTTTACTCTAGAAATGTTGTATTACAATTATTGATTCTCATTTTTATGATTTCCAGTGAAGCCTCAATCATTTTTAACAAAAACGGAAGCCAGACAAATCCACAGAACATACCCTTCATAGTGTTCCTAACTTAATAGAGTGTCTATTCTTTCTCTAAGAGAAACTTTAGAAGAATATATCCTTACCACAGTACATTCTTTCTTTAACAAACTTTGAAATTGCTAATGACACAATAACTCAGTACTATGAACTTTCTAAAAGATTGTGGTGGGATTCATTAAAAATTAGGATGGTGTCTGATATAAATTAAGTTGCTGTGATTTGTTATCTCTCACTCTTTCATGTTGCTTTGTAAAGTCTAACAATACACATAAACTGGAACTAATATAATTTTGGCATTAAAGTGATTTGCACAAAGAGTGATCATGATATTTGATGTCTAATTTTCCTTTGCTTATTTTTCTACAAGGATTTCTCTTCCCTCTTGAGGTTCATAATGCTTCGGGAAATGTGTCTTTTCATTTTGCTAGGAAAATATACTGATGAATGCACTGATGGAATAATGTGTGCCTTGTGTCTTGTTAGCCCCAGGATGTCTTGAAGAAGATATTTATCTCAATAGACCTATTCCTGTGAGTCAAATGTAATTAACAATTGAACATATAAATCAACCCACCAGCCTACTGTAGGGAATGGTATAGTTTGGGTTTTTTCCAAAATACTAATTTTAATGAATCCTCTAAATGATAGGTTCAGGTCTGATGGATATAATTTGTGGCAGATCTGTGTGAAAGCTAGCTTTGCTATTTCCTCTCATGGGGTTATGGGCACAGTTCTGCTCCAATTGAATTAAAATGAGACAGTAAGCTGCAAGTTCTCTTGGCACCTTCCTCTTACTTGTTTCAGACATCTAAGCTGCATCCAAGTCTTTGGGTTCTTGCCTTAACAGTCATGCTTTTCTTTTTGTCAGAACTGTCACAAAGGCTCTCATCACTTCCCATATTGACTGTTGTGATTTTCTCTTCCATGACAATTATATCACCATCCCATATTGCATGAACAATGCAGTGGCTACCATAATCTTTGTTGCCTTTTTATTGCACATCATGAAAGTATCATATAAGGAAATGAGGAAGGCCACGTTGTTATCAATGTAGCAGGTGTATACCATATTTTCTCACCTACCACAAACCCCAGAATAAGATACAAATCTTTTTTTTTTTTTTTTAAGGCAGAATGATGCAAAAAGGATCTTCGCTTATAATATGTATCTAAATAGCAGCAGCTAGCAAGACAAATCTTCTCATTGTTCTGGTCTCTGTGGATGACATAGAAACTTATTTTCACTTTTTCCTGGTAGAAGGATAGTGGCAAAAGCTGCTGTTACCATATTTCATATTTCTTCACTTAAAATGTACAACCCCATTTCCAGTGACTGTGTTTTGGGGAAAAAAAGTGAGTTGTATATGAGAAAATACAGTATATATAGGCAGACAAGGTTCTTGGGTGAATTTGATATCTTTTATTAGACCAACCCAAATAGTTGGAGAAAAGTTATTAAGCAAGCTTCCGGGTTCAAAAACCCTTCGTCAGGCTAAGCTTGCTTAATAAATTTTCTCCAACTATTTGGGTTGGTCTAATAAAAGATATCAAATTCACCCAAGAACCTTGTCTGCCTATGTCCTTAGACCAACATGGCTACAACCTAAACCCCTGCAGTATATAGAGTGGTATTTTTAAATAGTTTATGACCACTGTAGGATCACATGATCATAAACTACCACTGTAGGATCATATGATTTAAAAAAATATCAGAAATCAGAATGGTGGTGTTATGTAGCTAGGTTTTACCTGTTTTGTTTCATATAGCCTGTGCTAGGTAAAATGGAAAAGGAACCCATACTTTTGATGCCCATTTATTAACAGAAGGATTTTTGCAGCAGTCACAACTAGCATTCCAGCCATGTGTACGTACAGATTGTCTTGCTGGTATCTCTTCCAATCACTTCCCTCCTCCGATTCCACCTGTTCTATTTCAATCCCTACATAGTAAACAGGGCATGACTACACAATACATTTACTGTGAAGGTGACTAATTAGCACCACTGTAAACATCTTGCATCTGCACATACAGTGCTATTAGGCAGGAGTAAACTAATTAACTCCGCAGCAGGATAGTACTTGTGTTTACAAGAGTAGACTTTGCAAGAGTAAATTATTTTACTCCTCAGCAACACACATGTAGCTGCTGGAGGGGCTGGCTGGGGCATGAGGGTGCTTCAGCATAGGGGCTGCCTGCTGTCTAGCCCTACACTGGAGCACCCTCATGCCCTCATCAGCACCTCTCCAGCACATTGAGCCATACCTTTGCCAGACTGGGGCTGCTCTAGCCCACCTCAATGTGCTGCAAGCCTGGTTGCACATGTAAATATGATGCCCAGGAAACAATAAACTCTAGTGCTATAAGTGCCAGAATTTATTGCTTCAACTTAATTGCATGTAAGGATGTACCCATAGTATTTTATGCCAGTATAGTTTCTTTGCAGTGACATGTAATTAATATCTAAAAATATATCTTTGATGCAAATATATCAGGATGCAAAGATAGTCTTAAATTGAACAGGAGCAAGTGCTCAGATTACAGCTATAGATCAGATCCCTCTATGGGGTGTTATAACTATGCCTACTATGCTAATATCAAGCAAGGGGGATGATCCTGAAGTTTTGCTCTGTTTTCTGCCAAGAGAGGATTAATCCCCTTTTGCACTGGCAATAAGCCTCTCAAGACCAGATTAAATTAATTTAATGAAAAATAACTCTAAAGTAGTTGTGTGACAGCAAATCTGGGACAGGCCTCAGGGGCTTATAGCTTTTGGTCTGGTTCCCCCCTGTTTACATTGATGCCAATCAGAATAACTTTTTTGGGCAATGGAATTACATCACTACAAAAATAGTGTAAAAGAATCTTAGCTCCAGTGAAGAAAGATTACCTTGTAGTTACTTATTTTTCTTTTTTTGTAGGATGTTGAATAAATCTCATAAAAATAAAATTGATTGTATCCATCTTCATCATGTCTGTAGGAGCAGAGGTTAGTAGGGGGAAAGAACAAGGCATAGGTTGCTGACAGACCTGTGTCTCTGAGAAGCAGAGTTGTAAGGAGATCACTGCTAATGAATGTTTTTTTTTTTTTCCTTTGAGATATTCCATATGACTTTCAAAAATCTAGAACAGAATGTCTGTGTGTGGGGTCAGGGGGAGGTGGTTTCTGTCAAGACCTTTATCCAGAGACCTAGAAACAAATGAAAATAAAAGAAGATTCTCAAAAATATAATTTAAGTTGTCCAGGGTCAAGGAACTATTTAAGTGTCATTTTAGTGCAGCCCCCGCATCTTATTAGAATTCAACAAAGATTTTTTTTGATGAAACATAGTCTAAGGGACTGTTTTATAGCATAATGGTTATTAAATTCAGAAAGCTTGGACTATGGCAATGTTTAGAGAATATTATTATTTGAAATGAAATGCTGCTATTTATTTGATGAAGGATTTTTTATTAGTTCCAAATGCATATTAAAATGATTTACACAGTGGCAGCAAAATAAATAGGCCTTTTTTCATTGGTTAAATTATTTTCTTAATGCTTTTTGTCTAGCTTGGTTTATGAGAAATGTCGTTGTACTAGAAATAGTAGTAACAGTAGTAGCAATAATAACAATCACAATAATAATACAATAATACTTTAAAATCTCTTTTAAAAATCTAAGTATATACACTTATTTATGTTCTTAACGGTTTGTACCTTGTAATACTCATATAAAATTATTAACTAATAATATTAACTCATGTGTCTTATCTGTGGGGAAAATGGGGAAGGAGAGAGACAGAGAAGAGGAGGACACTAGATGGACTGGGGGTTAAAGAATGAAAATGGGAAATTGAAAATATTTGAGAAATTTATTTTCCAAGTCATTGTACATATGTAGAAGATGGATTGTCATAATGGACTTGACTCTTCCAAGTACCTTTTCATTGTATGACCCTGGCACAGAACATTGGGAAGGAAAAATATTGGGGGGTAACTTGTCACGTGATGTTGTCTTTCCTTTCCTATATATAGCCCCCCCCCCCCCCAATAGAGCTTGCAGCTTCTCATTCAGTACAGATCTCTACAGCCCTGCTACTACCAGGTACAACCATTTAACAAATCAAAGCCCAGGGACTTCAGAAGACTTGCCCAGTTTCACAGGCCAAACCTGTCTCAAAATAGCCTGCCTTTATCACTAGGCAATGCTGTCTGTCTAGAGCTATTTCAGAAAATGTTTGAAAAGGTTCAAGCTGGTTGTCCACAGTCTACTCAAGTATAATTACTGCTATTGGGAAACACTTTTTGCCCCAAACCATAGAACTAGACATCACATTTCTGTGCTTTCAACCATTTTAGGGAGAACTGTGACAAACCAGCTTTTGCAACAGCAACTGTTTTCTTAATCTGCACTGTAAAAAATTAATTATATTGTGAATAAAAAATGACAGCTCCTTAATGCAGACATCTGTATTTAGTTCCTGCTATCTCACTTTGATAGAGGCAAGCTATTATACAGTATCAAAATCTTCAAGTGAAGTGGGAAAAAGGGAACAGGAGAGAAAAGAGGCATGATAGAGACAAAGAGGAGCTTTCCTGGGGTGTTGATATATGGTGTTTCTGATGTCAAAAGCTGCAGGGACCATGGTTCTCATACTTACACCAGGCCTTCAGTTAGTCATACCAATGCCATATAAAGTTATGTAAAGGTCCAAAGGAGTGGCTAAAGTTATAGCGCCATATTTTATATAATAGGTGTCTCAGTGGAGTTAGACAACCCTTTATCAGCCTGTTTGAGAAGTGTGTATCAATATTTTGTACGTGGAATCCAGGGACTTAAGAACTGTGGCTTGTGTTAGAGGAGATGATAGCTTGAGGACAGAGGTGCCAGAGAGATGGCATTCAAGCAGTGGCTTCCCTATAAGGGCAGATTGCAAAGAAGTAACATGCAGGAGCAATGCAAAGCAACGAAGAATTCAAGATAAAGGATAATGCCAAGTTTACAGGTGAAAAAGAGAAAAAAGTACTTTTCACTTTGAATAATGCAGCTGAAGGGAGCTACATGTCTACTTGGTCAAAAAAGCAGGAAGAAGGAGTATAAGAAGGGCCATGAGAAAAACTACAAGATAAGTAAAGCTGACCATCTACATAAAAGTGATGTCATCCAAGGCACTGTCACATCCACCAAATTCTGACTAGCTGGACTAACTGAGAGAGTAAACCAACTAGTTAAGGGAAATTGTCATCTGACTGTGTTGAAAAAAATCAGCAGTCATATAGGGGGCCATTAAAATAAGAGAAAAATTCAAAGCCAAGGACTGTACCCAACCCAACTGGTCTTTTGTCTTTCTTCAGTGTAGGATTGAGTCTGGATAAGACTTCAGAATTTGGTCTTCTTTGTTTCTTCAATGTAGGATTGAGTCTGGATAAGACTTCAGAATTTGGTCTTCTTTGTTATAAAAATGTTAAGCTTTTTCTAAGTAAAAAAAGTAATTTTTGTAAGTAATATGAGACATGAACGATGCATGAATATTAATATGCATATTTCAAGTGTTTTTAATATGCATACCTCAAATACATCTTCATACAAAAGGCATTTTGAGGTCCTCAGATGAAAGATGTTATTTAGTTTGTATTATTATTATTATCATCATCATCATCATTAACCATTTATGTTTTGTAGACTTCTAAATATATATTTATTGGCTAATAGACATCATAGATAAATAGTATATGGTTAGTTAACCTTATAGATTTCCACTGCATGTGCCTACACATGCATTTTATGCAGGACCAGTTTACTCGTAAGTAAAATATTCGTGATTAAATGCTCCCAGGCAAGCATCTACACATTCAGGGAAGTGGAAGCAGATTTGCTGCTAATGGCAGCACTTCACTCTGATGCTTTATGCTCTTCCCCTTACTGGGGCCCTAAATGGCCCTGCCAGGCATCTCTCCTCCAATCCAGAGGGAGAGGCTTTTAAAACGCTGTGCCTTTGGCATGTCTTGGTGTGCTGCCTCCAGGATCTGGTGAGTGTGGGACTGCTGTGGGGCCATTCCTGGCATTTCTTTCCTGTTCCCCATGACTCTCTCACATTCATATTATGTTTTAGTTGCACAAAATATACAAATCATGCAACAGGAGCATACCTTTGTTTATACACTCCAACATTACCGTTCTTTTTCTTATTATCATTTTAGGGTATCTAACAGTTGGGGCCGACTGCTACAGAATCAGATTCAACTGGAATATTTGCTTTCAAGGGAAGGATATATTTTTTGCCAAGTTGTGGAGGAGAAATAGAGAGAAGGAACAGGTGGTGGGAGGAACATGGACTTCAGTGGTGGAGGAGTGAGAGGGAAAAGAAACTGCAGATGAAAATACATGACTTCAGTCTTGTAAGAATTAATGGTAGAGAAGACAGATATCAGAGAAGAATGAAAAGTGAAGGGAGTAAGACAATTACAGATCAGCAGTGCACAGACAGAGAGAAATACATTATAAAACTTTTGAAGAAACAAATTAAAGTCTCCCCTTTGGCTAAAATCTCTGTATGTCACCTAAAGCTGGTTTAGCCATCTTATTCTGATATTTTCCCTGTCCTCTGAGAGAATCCTAATAAGCCTGAAACTCCCTTTGAGAGAAAACAAAAAGCCACTAACAGCATTGTTAGTGAAAAGCCAAACTGTCCATGAAAGCAATTACCTTCAAGAAAATTCCAGTATGTCACAATCTAGACATGAATCAGCAACTATTGAATGACTTGGTGTTATTTGAATGTATAATGATAAATACAACAGCATTATGTTAGATCAGAATAATCCCAAATTTAAAACAAAATTTAAAGCAGTCTACTTTAGATACTCAGTTAATCTTCATAATAAAATGATTGTCCTATTTGGGAGGGTGGGCCAGGGTAGGCTGTATATTGGTTTTCCGTATGTCTCTACACTGAGGTTGAAACAAACTCATGTGCAGGTAGCTGGCATGAGTCCTACATTCCACTTCAACCCGATCTTGATGGGGTTTAATATGGTGGCTGTCATTCTGTAATTATTATAAAAGATTAATCATTGCAGGAGAAAATGACCCCTCTGCAGTGTCAGCATTGGACTTATGCAACACTCATGCCTCACCTTAGATCTCTTATGAGAACTCATGACAGTGAAGATGGTTTGTGCTTATATTGCCATTCTGCACAGAGGTGAATTATGACCTAAAACAGGTTGTTGACTGGGGGTATACATACTCCCAGGGGTACTTAGAAAGGATGTAGGGGGTATGCAGGGGCGGGCAAGTGGGCAGGTATGGAGCGTGCCCTGGGGCACGGCAGCGACATTTCCACTGGTGCCTTCCCATATTTTGTATCTTACCTGGGGTAAGGGGAGGGGCATAGTAGGTGCTGCTGGCCCCACATGGCACAACACAGAACCTCCCTGCCCCCTACCTCAGCAGGTCCAGGATGGCGAGGGCAGCGGTACCCCTCTGCAGGCCGCACATGCACCTCCCGGCCAGGCAGGAGGGGGGAGGGCTCGCATGATGTCGGGCCGGGGAGGGGGGAGAGGGGCTCGCAGGAGTTGCCTGCCACTGCCACCACCCCATGCTGCTGTTGCCACACTGCTTTCCTGTGGCCGGTCACATGTGCAGCTCCACGTGCTGCTGAAAGGCCTTGCACCTAGTGCTCCACCCATCAGCAGCCCTCAGAGCTGCATGTGCAACTGGCTGTGGGAAAGCGGTGTGGGGTGTGGTAGCAGCAGTGTCGGGTGGTGGCATCTGCCACATGTGAGCCCTGGTTTGCTGGCCAGCCAGCCAGGCAGTGCTTGTGCAAGCTGCAGAGGGGCACTTTCCTCACTCCCACCGTCCTGATCCTGGAAGTGGGCACAGAGACACATGCCCCCCCCATTCTCAATTTGCCCTCGCCATCCTTTCCCTCTCCCATGCCCACCCCTCCTCCGCCACACAATTATCTGCTGTGTGTGTGTTTGTGTGTCTGCATCTCCGTGTGTCTGTCTGTGTGTGTCTGTGCACATGTGTGGCTCTGTATCTGCTAATCTGTGTGTGTCTGTGTCTGTGTCTGCATGTGTGTATCTATGTCTTTGTGCGTGTGCGTGTCTGTCTCCTGCCCACCCAGCCACAACAGGTACGTGGCATCACATGGCTGTTGGAGCACTGGGGTGCAGAAAGAGCAGCTTGTGTCCAGCACTCCCCCCTGGCTGTGCAGCACCTGCCCCTGCCCCTGCCCCAGCCCCACCCCCACTCCCTCCCTCACCATGGGGGCCTCACTCTGCCCCCCCCCCATCCTTTAAAACAAAGAAAAAAATATAAAGGGGTACACGAACTGAAACTTAGAGGCGGAAATTGTTTAAAATGGTTGAAACCCCCTGACCTAAAAAATTAGTCTGTAATAATTATAATATGTGAGCCATTGTATTCTGTAAAATCAATTCAACAAGAAGAAATTTGTGGCCGACCTGTGTACTGTTTAAGAAAGTCCCTGATTTTATGGAACATAAAGCTACTGATTTCTATCCTGATGCTCTATTAGCCCAGTATACAGTGTTACACACTGTTTCTAATACCATCAGTCCATACACCCACACATACAAAAACTGCAGTGACTTGCTTGTTTATCTGTGTTAGATCTCCATTGGTGCATCTACACAAGACATTTACTGTGGAGATGTGTGGCAGGCACCTTTGGTGCCTACCAGTTTAAAAGGTTTGAGCAGGCTGTAGAGCAGCCAGCAGGTGTGGTGTGGCTCAATGAGGCAGGCACATGACTGGAAAGGGGCTCCTGGATTGGAGGATGGGGCAAAGCAGCCTCACTATAAACGCAGGCCCTGATAGCTGAGTGGGCATTTGCCGCAGGGAGCTGGAGAGAGAACATCACCAACCAGAGCCGCTGTTCCCAGAACTACTTGTGGTTTAGGGTAGGAACTATAGGGATGGAGGAGGTTCCTGGTGCTGGGGAATGATCTAAAACTATACCTCACTAGGGTAGGATGGTGTGGTGGGGCGGCCTGTGGCAGGATGGTCCTCAGGAAATGCCACACCAATGCCTCCCTAGTGAAAGGCAAGTATGGGGCACTATATAGCCTCAGCTTTCCTGACCTGGTGGATTACCCTGTAGATGGGACAGACAAAGGGTCCAGGCATGTCGTCAAGCCTGAGATCCAGGAGGGGTAAGGCCCAAGAGTGATTGATAGGGCTGCATAGAGGAGGGTCCATGTTGCAGGCCTGAAGGACTATGCATGGGCTGCATAGAGTAGGGTCCATATGAAGGGGCCCAAAGGATTGTGCATAGGCTAGCCTGAGTAAAGTAAGATATCTTAGGAGGGGCCCAAGAAGGTGGACTTGTATGGGAGTGTGAGGGTGAGCAGTTCTGTCCCTACTCTAAATAACCTTGCTGGCCCATGCTGGGACCAGGAGAAGACTGCTCGAAGGGTGTCTGAAGGCCCACTGCAAGGTATGGCCAAGGCTAGAGGCCAGGAGTCCTGACTGGTCTCGAGGCGAGGCCAGGGCCAGTGAAGCCAAAGGTCCCGGAGGGGGCCACAGCCATGAAGAGAAAAGGGCTTAGATAGTTTTGCTGCCCAGAATGAGGGTGGAATAGATCACCTGTGTAGGAGGGATCCAGGTGGGGTCCAAATGCCAGGCAGGTATAGAATGAGGTCCAATGTGGGACTGAAGCCACATAGTGATGTCATCTGCAAGGCATGGGACACCGTATAAGGGAAAGTTAGGAGCTGTGTATTATGTTTTTGGCATCAAGCAGTAAATGGGCAGCCTCCCACCTTGTTAACAACTATTAATTGGTCACATTAAAGGCATGGCAGGTAGGCAGGTGGGCAAACAGTTAGACAGGCCGTGAGATGGCCCCCTGTCACAAGCTGCCTAATTAGCAATGCATATGTAAATTCTAACCTGGCTGGCTAGGGCATGAGAATGCTTCAGTGTGGAGGATGCCTCCCAGCTAGCCCTACACTGAAGCACCCTTATGCCCTATCCAGCTCCTCTTCAGCACATTGAGCCAGGTCCAGGCAGCCCCAGGCTGGCAGGCTGATCCCTTTGGTCCCCTGCCAGCTGGGGCTGCTCCAACCTGCCTCAATATGCTGTGGTTCCAGATGCATATGTAAATGTTACAGCTTGGAGCAATAAACTCCTCCACAATATGTGCCAGAGTTTATTTCTGCACATTAATATGCATATATAGACACACCCAGTTAGTAATGAAGTATTGGAACCATTAACTTAGTGTTAATAATGCTTAAGCTTTACCAAAGCCTACCTTGTAAACACCCAGCTCTGGGAGTGGAATTCACAAACTCAAGTTAGACACTTAAATTATCTCTACCTCTTCTCTACATCCACCTTATCCTATTAGAATGCCCAAGCTAGCAGGCCATATATTATTCTGTGTGGGAAGGAATTTTCCATGTCTGCCTCTGAAGCAGTGCCACTGTGTAGCTAGGGATACATGATTCATCGGGCTAGAAAAAAATTAAATGGGAGTAGCCCTAGCTCTGTCAGTGAGTGTCCCCTGTCAGGGAGTCTTGGGTTCCATTTCCTTCTTTCAGGACTGTGTATGCATTTTGCAATAAGAAGTCATTGGAAAACTTCAGTATAGGATAAAGAGTTCCTTCCCAACTACAGCCTATTGTCTGGTGATGAGAATGCTCTCTTAAAAAGGAGATTTGGGTTTGAATACCCTCCATTCAAGATGGACATCAGCCAGCTGTCCCATTTCTAGTAACATAACTAGAGGTGGGCAAGCACAGCACCAGCCCCAGGATTTGACTTAGAGAGGGTGCCAATATGGAGGCCTCTGGGTAGTCTGTGTCTAGTGGCAGCAGCAGTTGAATGTAAGGACCTTCCTGCACCCTATTACAGCTACTTCTTTCTAGGTCAAAATTCCCTCTGTTCATGGCTGCCATTGATGTCACTCGGTGGTGCTGGCAGCAGCTTCCATAGGGGAACACAGAAGTACCTACCATATTTGGGAAATGCTGGCTAGGGTGGAAAGCTTACTTGTTATGCCTCTGATGATATCCTGAGTGAGTACACTAATGATTCAACTATGGTATAAAAGATAGGCACTGTATATCCCAGTTGTGTTTGAATGAAACTGACTGTAGTTTCTATGCTTTGGGCTGAATTCAATACTGTCAGGTTGTGTTAAGAATACTTTGAATGCACCTACTGAATTGACCCTCTCAGGGAACTTAAGTGCAAATATTTCCAGTTTGTGAATCCTAAACTGGTTTAGGTTTGACATTGCTTTCACTTGATTAGGGAAATCTCTTACAAAGCTTTTCTAGTAAACTTTTAAGTACCTATAGACTTTCAGGCACCTAAGTATTAAGGTGAGGTTCTTGTATGTTGCATTCTTGGATTTAGGCACCTCCGGCATGTGAAACTGCTCCTTAAGGAATCTAAATGGAGATTAAGAGATTTGCTCTATGCAAATTATATAGAATTCACCAGATTAGGAACCACTGCTTAAAGAAAAAAGCATTTTTCTTCTATAAAAAAGGTCTTGAAATATGAACATGAATGCTAAGATCGTGAGACAGTGACTGATGGGTTTTTTGATCATGCCTTCCTTTCCCTTTCTCTGTCACAGTTAATAGTGTTCCTCATTAGCAAGGTAGGAATAACATGCCAGTTACCAGGATTCTATCAAAGATACTGTTGACAGTAGGGGTGCACTGATAGAGATTTGGGGGGCTGATAGCTGATTTTTAAGGAGGCATATTGGCTGATACTGATCTGATTTCTGATACCACCCCGGCAGCTTGAAAAGCAGTGTTCAGCTGGTAAGTCTGTTGTGGTGAAAGGGAAGAGGCATGGGGGCACAGATCAAGGAACCCTGCAGTGAGGGAGGGAGTGGGGCTGGGATAGGGGCTGGGGCAAGTGCTGCCCAGCCATGTCTGGGCAGGTGTGGGACAGAGCCAAGACTTGTCCAGGGGTCACAGGGAGCGGGGGAGGTGGCTCCCCCGGCTGTGTGCCTTTTGTTGGGGAACCACTTGTCTGGTGGCTCATCTGGCACTCTCCCACTCATCCAGTGGCTTGCACCCCTGCTCCCAACACTCATCCAGGGGGGCATGGGGGGGGTACCCCCAGATCTGCTTGGGGGGCATGGAGGGAGGCAGACAGGCCTGGGGCTGGCCCAGGCCAGGCTGTGCCCAGAGCCAGTGGTGGCAGTGCTGGGAGGGGGCTACAGGGCAGGTTGCTGCCACCCCAAAATTCGCCATAGCCCCCACATAACCACCCCCTCCCACCACTACCACCACCACCCGCCCTGAGCACAAGCCAGCCCAGCCCACCCCCAGCCCTTCCTGTCTTGCCTCACTCCACCCCATGCAGATCCGGGAACATGCGCCCTCCTATCCCTTCCCAGATGAGTGTCAGGAGCAGGGGTGTGAGTCACCAAATGAGTGGGTGAGTGCCAGATGAGCAGCGCACAGCAGCAGGAGCCACCCCCCCAATGCCCCCCAGATGAGCCATGGTTCTGTCCTATGCCCACCCCACCCTACCTCAGCTGGGCAGCTCTTGCCTCATCCCCTGTCCCAGCCCCAGCCCCACTCCTTCCTTCACCGCGGTGGCCTTGGTCTACCCCACCATGCCCCTTCCCTCCCTCCTCCCCTTCCACCACAACAGACTTACCAGCTCTGCATGCAGCTCTCCACGCTGCTGGGCTGAGCTCCTCACCACCTATGTGCTGTACTGTGGCTGCACACACACACAGGCTTTTATCAGCCAAATTATCAGCCATATCAGGCTGATTTCTGATGCAGACAATTTTCTTTATATCAGTGCTGATCTGATATTGGACCAATGTATTGGTGCACCTCTAGTTGACAGAGATCTTGAGAGCGATGCAGAGGAGATATCATCTCATTTCTTAGTTTGGAACATGTGGAACAGCAAGTGGACAGGCATACTTCATGGCATGCTCTCAGGAGTGGTACAGACATGGAATAATCATAATAATCCCTCTAAACTGTAAAATATCCAAAGTCTTGATATAGTATATGCTGATTTTTGACATCATGATGTTATTTTTATCTAAGAAACTGTACTCAGGGGAAAAGAAACCACCTCATTATCTTCCTTCAAATCCCTAAAAGTTCTTTTTTGTCATGATGCCTAAAAATCTGACAAAGTTTAGGCTGCTTGCATAAACATTGCTGCTAGCCAACATTAGCTCACTGGCTGGAAACAGACAGTGCCTTTGTGTCACTATAAAAATTGTTATGGCGCACAAAGGTCAAGCAAACAGACACTCATGCCCCTTTGCCACACCACAAGTGCCCAAAATTGTGGCCTCAATTCTAGGGAGTATAAATTTGTACCACTTTTTCTGCAGTGGATGTTCATTTGCTTTGTGATGGGAGAATGCAGGCACCCCAGATTCTAAGGATTCCCTGAAACCGTGGGACCACCTGCCTAGGTTCGCCTGTTTGGAGAGGCACATGGTGGGGTTCCTCAAATGTGTGCATTGAGCTGCTACTCCCTGACTTGGGGCTGGCTATGCAAATGGAACTCTGGGGATACCCCATTTGCAGCTATCCCACAGGATCAGGCCTCAGAAGCCATGGGAGTGGCAGGGGCCCAACCCTGTGAGACAATGGGCAACATCTGTGGACAGGGGCCCAATGAAGTGGATCAGCTGTGCTGGGAAACATCCCAGCACAGCTAATCCTGCCCTAAGACTGAAGTCTGTTTCCCTGTGTGCCCCATCCCTCTCTTAGTATATGCCTATTGTTCTTGTTTTATACTTAGATTGTAAAGTTTTTGGATGCAGTGATTACATTTTGTATCATGCCTAGTTAGGATGAAGAAGGCGCCGGGTAATGTGGGGCCCCTGCAGGATATGCGGGGCAATCTGGTCGTTGCGTCAGAGGATAAAGAGGACCTCTTTAACCAATTCTTCACCTCCGTTTTCTTGTGCAGGGACCGGGACTTCCCTGCTGTGATAGAAGCCGGACGCGAGGGGATCGCCTTCAGACCTCAGGTTGGGGAGGACCGGGTTAGAGAGCTTCTGGAGGGGCTGGACGCATTCAAGTCAGCGGGTCCGGATGCTCTCCACCCCAGGGTGCTGAGGGAGCTAGCTGGGGTTATTGCAGGGCCCCTGGCACGGCTCTACGAGCGATCGTGGTGCTTGGGCCAGGTGCCAGACGATTGGAAGGTAGCTAATGTGGTCCCCATCTTCAAGAAAGGGAAAAGGGAGGACCCGGGCAAGTATAGGCCCGTCAGTCTTACCTCAATCCTGGGGAAACTCTTTGAGAAGATCATCAAGGAGCACATTTGTGACGGGCCGGCATCAGAAATGATGCTCAGGGGCAATCAGCATGGATTTATTAGGGGGAGATCATGTCAGACCAACCTGATTGCCTTTTATGATCAGGTCACAAAGGCCATGGACGCAGGTGTCGCGGTGGATGTAGTCTTTCTGGACTTCAGCAAGGCCTTTGACACCGTCTCTCACCCCATCCTAATTAATAAACTAGGCGACTGTGGCATAGATGCCTACACAGTCAGATGGATTGCAGATTGGCTGAAGGGTCGCACTCAGAGGGTGGTGGTGGATGGATCATACTCGACTTGGGGGGAGGTGGGTAGTGGAGTCCCCCAGGGCTCGGTCCTGGGGCCTGCGCTGTTCAATTTCTTCATCAGCGATCTTGATGTTGGGGTGGAAAGCAACCTGTTTAAATTCGCTGATGACACCAAAATTTGGGGGGAGGTGAGCACGCTAGCAGGGAGAGAGAGATTGCAGAAGGATCTGGATAGGTTACAGGGGTGGGCAAACAGGAACAGGATGTGTTTCAATACGGACAAGTGCAGGGTGCTGCACTTGGGTAGTAGGAACCAGCAGCACACTTATACGATGGGGAACTCCCTACTTGAGAGCACGGAGGCGGAAAGGGATCTTGGTGTCATTATTGACTCCAAGATGAACATGGGCCGACAATGCGAGGTCATGGTTGGCAGGGCTAACCGGACCTTGTCGTGCATCCACAGGTGCATCTCGAGTAGAGCCAGGGAGGTGATCCTCCCCCTCTATGCGACGCTGGTCAGGCCGCAGCTGGAGTATTGTGTCCAGTTCTGTGCGCCCCATTTCAGGAGGGATGTGGACAACATGGAGAGGGTCCAGAGGAGGGCCACCCGCATGATCCGGGGACAACAGGGCAGACCCTACAGTGAGAGACTGCGGGACCTGAACCTATTCAGCCTCCACAAGAGAAGGCTGAGGGGAGACCTGGTGACCATCTATAAACTCACTAGGGGGAACCAGAAGGGTTTGGGGGAGACGCTGTTTCCCCTAGCCCCCTCTGGCATAACAAGGAGTAATGGGCACAAGTTGATGGATAGGAGGTACAGATTGGACATCCGAAAAAATTACTTCACAGTTAGGGCGGCTAGGAGCTGGAACCAACTTCCAAGGGAGGTGGTGCTGGCCCCTACCCTGGGGGTCTTTAAGAAGAGGCTGGATGCCTACCTGGATGGACTCATTTGAGTCCCGTTTTTGTTTTTAGGGTTTTTTGTTGTTCTCCCGCCCTGGCAGGGGGTCGGGCTAGAAGATCTATTAGGTCCCTTCCGACCCTAAAACTATGAAACTATGAAACTATGGAATGGGCCTCCATTATTTAAAGAACCAGTAAAAATCAGTAATAATATCATAATATGTAGCAATAGTTCACCATGTCAGAAAGGACATAAATGACAAACATCAGGCAACAATTATCATCAAGGTCTGTAATTTAGCCCTGCCTTGTTGTTACCTGGCTTTTATAGATATCCTTTGAGGATCTATGCTTTTTATACTTTGATGTCAAAAGTCCATCTAGAGCCAAAAGTCTCCTCAACAAAAGTGGTCTGAAATGATATAATTTTCAAAGGAGCTTATAATAATTTTTTTCATTACTATTGAAATTGCCTCCTCATGATTTTCTTTTTAAAAATCAAAAATGTATATTTTTTCAGCTTTCAATAATCCTTTTGATAAAGAAGCAAGTTATCTAAAAGAGAAATTGTCCCTTTTTTCCAATTCCGAATTTTGAAAATTGGTTTTGGTCCAGGATGCACTTAATTTTGATTACCCCCTCCCCACCTCCCATGTTCAAATGTTCAAGTAGCTCAACTCTTTCAACACTTTCTCAAAATCACACAGGAGACCTATGACAGAGCTGAAAATAGAAGAAAGGTCTCCCAACTTCCATTCCCACAAAAAAAAATCCTCCCTTTCTTGCTATGATAATCAGACTATTAATTGTACATTTGTTCATATTCCAGTTGATTTTTGGGATGCTGTGTGGATTTTTCCTACACAGGCTTGTTTTTCAGAAAGCAGTGTTCTTAATTTTTGCAGATTGTCTGAAGTAGATTCAGAATGGATTCAGAAATATCATAGCAACTGAAAGGTCTTTTGCTATGTGATGGAAATCCATTTTTGATCATTTGCATATTCTGCTTTATGAGTGAAGGAAATGTTTGATATAGTTTATGTATGTTTATAGTTATGTTGATCCATTTTGCTTGATTTTAATGTTTGGTATATTATTCATTTTATATGGGGGGGGGAGGTTCTTGCTTTTGTGAAATAAAGTTTTAAAAAGGGAACCCTCCCCCACCCCAAAACTGTACTTCAACATACTTGTTAAATATAAAGAAAAAAATGTCCAGAGAAATGTGTGGGACTACCTGTTTGTTTACAACATAAAAAAGAAGCAACCAAGGAAGAGGTTTAACCTGGAGTGCTAGCAAGGACATGCTAAAAATGATCATCTCCAGAAGTTCCTCAATAAGAAACTCTCCAACCTCCCTAGTAATCTTGACACCATTGATCACTGGGAGAACCTCAAGAAAGGCATCTATGAGGCCTGCAAAGAATCTCTAGGCTTCTCCATAAAGAAATATCAGGACTGGTTTGATGATAATCATAGGAAAATTCAAGCTTTCATTGACAAAAAAGGAGACTTCAAAGCTTGGCAAAATGACATCAAGTCCAAATAGAAGCATAACATTTATCAACATTTTAAAGCAAGACCCAGAAGAAAATTTGAGAATGAAATAACAAGTGGTGGGAGGGCAAAATAAAAGTGATTCACAAGTTTGCCAGCAGCTATTACAGAATAGTTTCTTCAGCACAACCAGAGCTATCTATGGGTCAAGCACACAAGAAGATGTGGCTCAAAGGATGGAACAAAACTCTTTGAAGACAAGTGACTGAGGCCTTTGACTCAATGAATGATTGCACCAACACTGTTTTTCATGTACCATATTTACACACATATAAGATGACCCTAATTATAATATGACCCCCCTGGTATTTTTATTCTATACATGAAAAATATATACATTTGATATAATTTTCCAGGTATAGAATCTAATGTTTTGATGTTTGTCTTGAATGTGTCACCCTTTCCCCCTCCCCACTACCATAGGGAAAATAAATCAGGGGGGTCAGGTAACCCCTTTGTCCCCCCAAACTCCTTTCCACTGCAGCCCCTTCCCCCTTTCCTTATTGTCCGACCATGTTCTCCCTAAGTATATGGAAGTGAAGAGCAAGTTTAAAAAAACTGACCTTGAAACAACTATAGCAATATGCATATACTATCCATAGATTTAGTTAATCCAGAGTTACTGGAGTAAAAAAAAGTTACCCTTTTTTGAAAGAGCTGCAAATGTTAGCACCGTTACTCTATAAAAACACTTTTAAGGAGCACTTTGGTTTCTATTTTTATATATATATATATATATATATATATATATAACAAGCTTTTTTTTTTTGGTAAAAATATATGGCTATATAGAGCTATATGGCTATATATATATGGCTATATAGAGCTCAGTGGGTTATGAGCCAGTTCAGGTCCTTGTGCTCTTTGCGTAGATCCTTGTGGTAGATGCGCTACCACACAGCCTGGCATGCGTTGCCCAGGAGCAGATCCATGGGTGAGGTGGTGTTCCTTAGTCTCACCATCTCCTGGATCTTCTTGTGGTTTCTCATGGTCACTGGCCCTCTTGTCCTTGTACAAGTTCTTCCGAGTGACCTTCTCCTATCTGGAGCCCCAGAAAAAGACACACACGGCCCTCTGGATCCTGTGGGTGACACACTTGGAAGGGGGGAAGACCAGTGTGGTGTACAGAAGCACCGGTAACAACACCACCTTCACGAGCGTGATGCACTCCCCCATAAAGAAGGAGTGCATGTGCCACAGCCCCAGTTTCTGTTTTACCTTGGCCTCTGTCTTTTCCCACACTGTCCTAATGCTCAGCTCTGGGTCAAAGTCTACTCCCAGGATCCTGATCCCTTCGCAGGGGACAGAGACCCCCAGGGACTCCAGGTCCCTGACCTCACCCATGGCCAGGCAGGTGCTCTTGTTCATGTTGAGCTTGGCCCCTGCCACCACCTCGTACACCTGCGTGTGCGCCAGGGCTCTCTCTACCAAGCCCCTGTTCTGGCACAGGATGTTCAAATTGTCCATGTAGATCAGGATCTTGGCCTCTCGGTTGCTGCTTCCTGGGATGTGGACTCCACGGATCGCTGGGTCCTGCCTCAGGTGCTGGGCTAGAGGCTTGATAGCACAGATAACCAGGACTGGGGAGAGTGCACAGCCCTGCTGGACCCCTGACTCCACCATGTTCTGGGTGCTTAGGAAACTGTTCATCTGCACTTCACTGCTCACTTCCATGTAGAGGGTCCTGATCCATCCGATGAAGGTCGAGGGGACTCCCATCTGCTCCAGCATCTGGAACAGGAACTGATGGGACAGTCATAGGCCTTTTCCAGGTCCAGGTTTAGGATGGTAATGCTCTGCCTTCTCTCCGTTTCCAGCTGGAGCATGTATCTCAGTTGCATCAGGGCTCCATGGATCTGTGTCCCTGGGCCCCCACACAACTGATCCTCATAGATGAATGCACCTAGGATGGATTTAAATTGCTCAGCCAAGACTTTGGCCAGCAGCTTATAGTCAAAGTTCAGGAGGGTGATCAGCTTCCAGTTCAACTCCTCCCTTGGACCCTTCTTATACAGGAGGGTCATGAGGCCCCACTCCATCCCTGCTCCAAGATGTCCCTCCTGCAGGTGCTCTTGAAAGAGCTCCAGCAGGTCCAGGCCCACCATGTCCCAGAAGATCAGGTAAAATTCCTTGGGCAGGCCGTCTGACCCAGGAGTCTTACCATTCTTGAAACTGTGGAGGGTCCTCTCGAGCTCCTCCGGCATCCAGTCCTCCTCCAGCTGCTGCTGCTCATCCTCCTCGAGGGCCCAGGTGAGGCTTTGCAGACACAGCTGCATGGCCTCTGGGTCTACCAGCTTCTCAGTGTAGAGCTCCTGGTAGAAGTTGGCCACTGTAGTCAGCATGCTGTCCTTTGACCAGTGCTCCTCTCCTCCTCTGTCTTTCAGGCACAACCGTGACCTCCTCCTTGCTCTTCTTCAGCCTGGAGAAGTAAGCAGACCATTTCTCCCCCTCCTCCACCCAGGGAGCTCTAGCCTGGAAGATCTTTTTCCTGGCTTCCTCCCGGTATCAGGCACCTCTATTGTGAAGTGGGCTTTCACTTCCTGCATGGCCTCCCTCACATCCTGCTCCACCACCACCTGCCTGTGCAGGTCCTGTAACTTATGGGTCAGGTGCTCAGTACAAGCTATGCAGGATATTAGTCCAGAGCCAAAAGCTTCATGATTTACCATATAGTTCATTGGGCTGGGCCCCACCAGGGTCAAAAACATTTCAAGCCATGGTGACCCCAGAGCTTTGCACTGTTCAATATGTGTGTATACTTCAGATATCCCCACAAAAGTCCTATGTGCTAATTAGCATGCCCACTCTTGACTGGAACTGGGTGTTCTTGTCACAAGTCCTGGGATCCTCCATAAATTTATATATAGATGAAGCACAGGGAAGCTGGGTCTAGCTCCACCTCATAGAGGGCAGGGCCACATTAATCATATTTGACAGGCTGAGAGAGTGGGCAACAGAGGGATTCTGGGTGAACTGTTTGGTGTCCCATTTGGTGATGTTTAGATATTTAAAGTTGCCCAGATATTTAAGGTTGGTGAAGAAACAGAACTCATTGGAAATGGGAAAGAAAGGCATAGCTCATCTGTGGAAGTGAAGAGGGAGTCAAAATATAAGTAATGTAGTTGTTCACTGCAACTTTAAAAAGAGTCAGTGCTGAGGGGGACTGTG
The DNA here is from genome assembly GCF_000455745.1 of Alligator sinensis. NCBI lineage: Eukaryota > Metazoa > Chordata > Crocodylia > Alligatoridae > Alligator > Alligator sinensis. The sequence goes on along the minus strand of NW_005842020.1, from coordinate 1,870,775 downwards.
CTCAATGGTCACTATCACATATTTTATTCAGATGGGTTGCACTAATTTATTCTTGTGCTAGGTTTCCATTAGTGGCATAGCTTCTTGACTGTTCCTTGACTAAGATCAAGTGTAGTACTGTCTGAGCAGAAGCCTGGTTTTACTGCTTTGATCAATGCCAGGAGTGCCAGGGGATAGTGTTGGAGCCCCAGGATGGAGAAAGAGGAGGAGTTCTCGGGGACCAGACCAGCACTGGCAGTGGTTTTGGAGAGGAGAGTGGCAGTTATGGAAGGGAAAGCAGGCCAAGAGATGAGAAGCAAATCAGAGAGTGGAAGCAAAGAGCAAGAGCCTAATGGAGGATGAAAGAAGGTGGAGAAAAGAAGACAAAAGAAGATATGAAAGAAATGTGTTGTGGGATTGGCAGTTTTGGAGAAGGCTTTATTGAAGAAATCAATGAAAGAAGAGTCCAGTTGACAGAAAGAATGGGAGAAGAGGAGAGGAAGTCAGGAGAGACAAACAGTGATTGAAAGAGAATAGGAAGCTCAGGGTTAATGAGAGAGGATGAAAAAAGTCCTGGTGAGATAATGCACTTACTGCCAGCAATCCAAGTCAGGCCACACTTAGGGCTTACAATATATTTTGGACAGCCTAAACTCTGTAGCCAGCATGGGCAGGAAGGACACCTAGCTGCATACTGCTGGCATACAATATGCTACAGATGTGAAGGGAAAGGACACAGTGTGTCAGGGAGTAAGGAATACTAAGGATTTGTTATTTGTGAGGAAGAGGAATACTTACAGAACTGATGTCTGTGGTCCTTCTAAAATAAAGATAGGTCTACACTTCGAGACAGAGGAGAGAAAAGGGAAAGAAGATACAATGATACAGGAAGAAGAAGGAGGAGTGAAGATAGAGCAGGAAAAAGAAGAAAGCCAAATTGAAAAAAGAAAGAAACCACATACTGTGAAACTTAGGAAGAAGAAGACAGACAAAAAGAGAGAGGGAGAGGGAGACAGGTTGACAAAGAGCTCATTGGAGCTAATGTGGTCTGGGACTAATGAAGATGAGAAAGGGAAGGGGGAAGTGGAAAGGTGGGGCAGAGTGTGAAAAGGGAAACCTTCTTAAATAGTAAGGCAGTAAAACGACTGGCAAAGACTGTGGGGTGCGAAGAGGGGGATGATTAGAGTCAATGGTGTCAAGCAGCAGCATAGAAGACTTGCAAAGCGGTGGAGATGTGAAATTTAAAATGGATAAGCATGATATTGTGTATTGCATCTATAAATGTCAGAAATGTATTATCAAGGAAGATGTGGGATAATATTATGTAAATAATGGATGGGGTTAAAACGGACATATGTTTGCAAGAGTGTGAAATCCCATGGGAGAGGGATTACATGAGTTTTGTAAAGAGATGGAGCTGGGGACCATCATGGTGGGGTTGGATGTAAACAAGATGGCCAGAGTTGTGATTTTGCTCAAGAGTGAGGAAGTGGCAGTGCGGCAAGTGCAAGTGATTGTGTAAGGGATACTGCAACAGATGGTGGTGGAGTTTGAAAAAAAAGTGTTAAATATTTTGAATATGTATGTGCCAGCTAAAGAGAAGGAAGAATCATCCTGTTTAAGAAGTTAGAGTTGTGTGTAGGCAGAGGTAGGTAACAAATTCTGGTCCGGGATTTCAATTTTGTTATTTAGGAAGGGGATAGGAGAGGAGATGGAGGGGAGGGAGAGCTAGACAGCTTGTCAAAAGTACTGATTAATAAAAGAAGGAGGTTTAAAGAATGTATGATCTGGTACAAGATGATCATATGGATGGAACCAAGTGGGAGACAGGTCTCAATGATTGATTTTTTTATTAACATCAAATGGGCTAGGCATTGGAAAGGAGGAGATCTTAGATATGGCCTTTGGAATGCTGAGTTTGAAAATGAGTTTAGAAAAGATTGAAGGTAGGGGGGAAAGGATATGGAAGTTAAATGTGCAATTACCACACAATGAGAAGACCTATCAAGCATATGTGAAACTGTATAAAGGATGAAGGACCCTAAAGAGATAATACAAAAGTATCTTGGAGTGTTGGAATATGATAAAGAGAAGAACAAGTGAATTTTAGAGAAATATTTGTTGAAGGGGTTGAAGAAGAGCGTGGAAGAGCTAGAAGAACTGCAGACAAGGAAGCAGGAACTGCTAAAGAAGGCAATAAGAGGAGTACAAGTGAAAGAAGAACGGGAAGACATAAAACAATGGACTGACGAATGGATCAAAAGAAAAAGGGATGAGAAAATCTTTCTGACCTGAGAACTTTAGATGGAGAAGGGGGAAGGATGGTGTAAGTATTTTTCAGTTGAAATGAGGAAAAGAAGGAAGGAACTGAAAACAGTGATAACTGAAGAAGAAATCCAAGTAGAAGAGAAGGTGAAGGTACTGGATGCAGTGGTAGAGTTTTATAAAGAGATTTGCAAAAGAAGAAGAGTAGATGGAAGAAATATGAATGTGCTTCTTGTGGGATAAAGAAAGAATTGAAGATGGAAATGAACAAAAATTAGAGGAGAAGTTAAGTATGAGCGAGCTGGAGGACTATTAAAAGCTTGCAGAAGAGGGAAGGCACCAGGAAGAGATGGACTTCTGGTGGAATTCTATGAAAAATCTTGGCAATTGTAGGGGACGGATATAATAGAGGCATACAGGGAAATAATGGAGGGTGGGGGAAATTTTGAAGAAGACGTGGTAATTTTGATAGGAATTTTCAGAAAGTATTTTATGCAAACTGGAGGCCAATAACCCTTTTAAACATAGACTACAAACTGATGGCAAAAGTATTGGCCAAAAGAATGCATGATTTTTAAGCAGATATGATACAAGAAGAACGAACATGCACCGTTCCTGAGAAGAGGATATCCCAGTCTCTATGGTTAATGAGAGATATTGTGGCAGAATACCATATCTGTCTCTCCCCAAACTCTGCTATGTGACAATTTGTTTACCATGGTCACTGCAGAGGGCAGACTCCTCTGCCCCATCTCTTCAGGTAACCCTGAGTTGTAACTTGAGCTGGATATATTCCTGAGGGAGGGGGGAAACCTGCTCCCTCTGCCTACTGACTGGCATCACATACCTGGGTGGGGCACTTAAGCTCCCTATTGTTCTAAGCAATGACATCAGGACTGGGAGGGGGCTAAAGACCCTGCCAATTTACCTGGCAGCCAGTGATGCATTTCAAATTGGTTGGCTGGCAGCCAACAGTTGGTGGCCTTCATTGGATCAAGTAAATGAGGTCATAAGGGCTATATAAGTGAAGGACTGCCCAGGGGGAGGGGCAGTAGCCATGATGAAAACTCACAGAGAGAAGCTGGACCATCTGAAACACGCTCTCTCTCTTGAAACTCATGATCAATGAACTGCCTGCCTCCAGAGGGAATCTCCACCTGCCTCTGGATGATACTTGTGAGTAAACTAACTGAGATCTAACTAGATATATAGCTTGCAGTAACACAGATGCGTAATCAAAGGCTACCATTCCACATTCCTCTAAGGGATTTCTCTTATATTGCTCTACCCTGTACCCTATTCCAAACCTACTCCTTGTAACCAATAAAATTCTCCTTTGTACCTAGTGTGGGGAATTTATTGGGAGGGGGTCAGGATTATGCCAGAAAGTTGAGTACTGGTAAATTGTTACTTGAGCATTCCCTATACATACCCTAGGTTACATTCCCTATACAAACAGGGGTAAAACAGGGATGCCCACATCCCCCCTATCTTTTGGTGTGCATGATGGAGTCATAGGTACAGAGAATTCATCATGATAAGATGATACGTGTTTTGAAGTTACCAGAAGGAGGAGAAGTTTAATGTACATTATAAATGGAAGATGTGAACATAGTGTCTCAGGACAATATATCATTTGAGAGGGTACTGAAACATACTGCCCGCATCTACACAAGATACTGACTGCACAGTTATTTAGTACTTGTATAAAAAAGTTACTAAATTACTTTTAGCTGAATGGTAGGCCTGTGCAAAGTGGTTAGTATTCACTTTGGATTCGGATTCAGCCAATTCGGGGGACAGTGATTTGATTCAGTGATTTAAATCACTGCCCCAAATCAATTTGGCCAAATCTGATTCAGAGATTTGGCTGCTGCCAATTGGCTGAATCTCCGAAGCAAACAGGCCGCATCCCCTGCCCACTTTCGCAGCCCCATCAATGGCTGCCCCACCCAGACTTAGCATCCCAGCTCTTTAAAAAATAAATAAATAAAAAGCCATGTACTCACTGGCTGCTGCCAATTGCGGGGCTAAGGTGATCCCTGCTGCCTTCCACTGCCCTGTACTGCATGGAGAGCTCTGCCAGGAGCCCCCAGCCCACTCTCCCAGCCACCACCATGGCTGCCCCAATTGGCCCCAGCGTCCTGGCTCTTAAAAAAAAAACAACAACAAAAAAACGCCCCACACTCACCAGTTCCTGCCAGGTGGGAGGGGCAATCCCCACTGCCCCCCCACTGCCCCCACTGCCCCAGACTGTGTGGGGGTCTCTGCCACAAGCCCCCAAAAGCTCCAACAGATGCTGCTGCAGCTGGTGAGTTCAGGGTTTGTTTTTTGGTTTTTTTAAGTGCTGGGATGCTGGGGCTGGGTGGGGCAGCCAATGACGGGGCTGGGAGAGGGGGCAGGAGTTGGGGGCACTCAGGGGGGCTGTGGGAGCAGGCAGGGGATGAGGCCTGGCAGGGGTCCCCCCATCACCCCCCTCCTCCAGGTCCCCATCTCCCCACCCCCTACTTATCAGCATGGAGTCTTGGTCCAGCTCCCTGTTGCAGTGAGCAGGGACTGCTCGAATCACTGAATCTCTGAATCTTTCTCTTAATCTTTTCTGAATCAATTTGGACCTTTTTATTGGTCTCTTGATTCAATTTGGATTTGGAGATTCAGCTGCCGAATCAGGCCAAATTTCCTCCAAATTGAATCAGAACCCAAAACTTCACACAGCCCTATGAATGGCTTTTCAGTGACGCTGACTGTGCAGTAGATCATTATACTGTGCAGTAGTGTCACATCATGCTTTGTAGACATGGCCACTAAGGACTAAGATGAAGTGTTGGGGTGAAAATAATACAGAATAACCTCATAACTCCGGATATCAAAAATCCTGAATTCTTGAAAATGTGTCACATCAGGGAGTAGTGGCAGCCAGTCCCGGAGCAGTGGAGGGGGAAACAGTGGCCAGTCCTGGAACAGCAGAGGGGGAAGCTTGCATGTGGCAGCTGCCACTGCCATCCACCAACCTGATGGACCACTCCGTGTGTGGCTGCTGCTCCAGGACCCCCACTGCTCCCATCCCCCCCTGCCGCTCAGTGACCAGCTGCCACTCCTGTTTCAAAAATCCAGAATTTTCATATTTCTGGCAGGTGCTCAGTCCGAAGCATGCTGGATTTATGAGGTTGTACTGTAATATGAAAAGTATATTGATGGGTGTGGAGAGTTGGGAGAATTTATGGAAGTTCGGGCTATGGGTTGTAGAGGGTATAATCAAGATCTTGATTATCAATCAAATCCCAAAAGGAAAGGAACAAAGGTGAGTGAAGCAGATCTTGGGATCATGGAGTGGTAGAATGTTATCATTCAAGGATAAAGCTGCTGCAGTAAAAAAGGTACTCTTGATCATCCTTTACATGGGAGTGGTGTATCCACCATCATGGCAACAGATAATGAGGGCACAGAGGCAGATATGCATTCGGGGGTGGGAAGAAGTAAAAGAGAAAGGGTAGCCAGAATGGAGCTACAAATAGCTCTGGGATTAGGAGGTTGGGGAATGCCACGTTTGGAAATCTTTGCGTACACTTTATAAGTATCCTTCTGTAAAGAGGTAACAGAGCAGGTGGGGAAGACTGCATGCTTCTGTCATTATCTGGCAGAAAGAACACTAAAAAGATAGGGCATTTATGGGGGAGATTGGGAAAAGCTGTTGGCATGGGAGCCACCAGCCCACTGAAAAGATGGAGTTTCTTAAGGGTAAATAAACTAGAGGGAGTGGGATTTCAGTGTTTGAAAAACCATAAGAACGTGATTAATACGATAAGAAGGAAAGATAAGATAACAATAGTTGGGTATCTGATGGAAAGACAGATGGCAAATGTGTGTAATAGATGTAGGTAATAGATTGAAAGCAGAACATATGGATAGCATATGGATGATGATATAGAATATTCTTCCTGTGAGGGTAATTCAGCATAAATGGGGCTTGGTAAGATTGTTGATATACCCAAGAGAGAGATGTGGGACTGCTGTACTGCATGTATTTTGGGACTGTCCTTTTGTGCAAGGGATAGGAGAGGTGGTGCATCATTTTATGAGTGTGATCAATATGAACTGTGACAACATACGAAATGGTGTTTTATGGGTTAATGCCCAAAGGACTGGAGAAACAGAGATGGAGAACCTTACTACTTTGTGTGACAGTAGTGATATGGAAGGTGAGAAACCTGCTATTAGTTCTGGGACTGGCTTTCACCAGAAGAGAATGTTTGGAGTTGGCAATATATGAACTGAAATACTATGTAGAGCAAGATGCGGATGAGATAGAAAAGGATAAAGCAGAGAAGAGATGAAGGAAAGAAGAATGGGAATGTTTCTTTCAGATATGAACCTATGAACCTATGACCAAGGAATGGAGTGAAAATTGTTGGTTCCTTCTGGGTTGGGGGTGTTTTTTGAAAGTTTTTTGTGTTAATGGTGAAAAGGAATGCAAGAAAAAAAAGGTATTGTTTTAGGGGAGGTTGTCAAGTGTTGTATTAATGTAGTTTCTTTTAATTGGTTTATATATAAATATATATATATTTTAATTTTCCATCGGCATGTTTGCCCAATATGGGCCATATATTTTATAGTCATGCTCTGTGTTGGCTGCAGTAGTGATATGGAAGGTGAGAAACCTGCTATTAGTTCTGGGACTGGCTTTCACCAGAAGAGAATGTTTGGAGTTGGCAATATATGAACTGAAATACTATGTAGAGCAAGATGCGGATGAGATAGAAAAGGATAAAGCAGAGAAGAGATGAAGGAAAGAAGAATGGGAATGTTTCTTTCAGATATGAACCTATGAACCTATGACCAAGGAATGGAGTGAAAATTGTTGGTTCCTTCTGGGTTGGGGGTGTTTTTTGAAAGTTTTTTGTGTTAATGGTGAAAAGGAATGCAAGAAAAAAAAGGTATTGTTTTAGGGGAGGTTGTCAAGTGTTGTATTAATGTAGTTTCTTTTAATTGGTTTATATATAAATATATATATATTTTAATTTTCCATCGGCATGTTTGCCCAATATGGGCCATATATTTTATAGTCATGCTCTGTGTTGGCTGCATTTAATCAACTTCATAGTTGGTTTTCATTACGGATCACATGCTGCATTTAGCAGCTGCTCAAAGATAGACAATATATTTAATGTGGCTTGCTTGTTATGTTATACAAATGTAAGATGAGTGACCCCCCACCACCCCTCACTGCCCTCCCCCTGTGCTGAATGGGTGGGGAAAAAACTTGTTTTGTATTTGACTAAATACAGTATATTGCAGTTATTCCGTATATCATTTATGATAGACTTCCTTCTAGAGTCAGTATCCAGTATCACAGGGATGGGAATCTCCTTAATATCAACCAGTTATCTTCCAAATTCAAGATAGCCAACACCTTAATTATTCATTTTCAATATGTTGATGATTGTATCATAGGTGACCACTCAGTTCAAGAGCTCCAGGTCACTCTTTATTTCTTTTGTGAAATGCTTGGATTCATTGGCTGCATCTATGCAAGATGCTGACTGCACAGTAGCCTCTGAATACTGTGAAGTAGTGTCATGTGTCAAGAAGTGTAATGAAATGCTACTGTGCAGTAGTGATAAGCTACTGTGCAGCCAGTGTCACAAAAGAGCTGTTCCTTGGTGCCAGAGTTACTGAGCATTTAGTACTTGTTTATTTAAATAATAAATGGCTTCACAGTAACAACTGTGCAGTCAGTATCTCATGTAGACATGGCCAGTGTCCAAGAAAATGAAGAACCTTTATCATCCCACCCAAGCCAAGCACCTTCTTCATCATTAATTACAATTAGAGGGCAATCTTTGAAGAATGTTGAGCATTTCCCCTACCTGTGTAGCTAGCTTTCCCAAGAAGTAAACCTAGACAGCAATATCCAACCCCAGATAAAATCTGCCAGCACTGCCTTGGAAGTCTTTAAAATCATGTCTTTGATGATCACAACATCAGGACCCAAACCAAATTTCTTGTCTAGCAAGCTTGTATCATCCCTGTCCTGTTGTATGGGTGTGAAACTCAGATGACATTTTGGAAACACTTGAAAGATTTTGAATGTTGCCATATGTGATATCTTTGGAAAATCCACCATTTAAACTGGAGAACAGAAGATTGAATGCCAGTCTTTTGGTTCAAGCAAACACTGCCCGTGTTTGCACAGCACCAACTCTAGGAGAGGATATGTCATAAGGATGTCACAATTGGCTCCCAAAACAGGTCCTATGCTCTCAACTCACTGAGTTGAGACTATAGTCAGTGCCCTAAATGTGGGCAAAAGAAGAGATTCAAGGATACCTTGAAGACAATCTGAAGAAATCTGATATTAACATCCATGCCTAGGAGACATGAGCACTGACATCCCCAGTAGTGTTGTGATGTATAACAACATTGATCATTTTAAGCAAACTCACCTCACTGTGGATGTACATAGACAACAAAGACAAAAGGAAAGAGCTGTGTCCTGACATTACCAGAATTCTACTCCTTCCCCCTGGAACTATTTGCCACACCTGCAAATGAGTCTTTAAGAGGAAGTTCCTTACAGTCAGCTCTCCAATGCAGGTGAGTGACCAGGAGCACATAAATCTAGTGCTCCAGAGCCTGCACTAGTTCCCAATAGTTTTCCAAATACAACAAGAGCTGTGTTTGACCTAAAATGCCTAAACAGTCTGAGCCCTACTTTTCTAAGGGACTATCTTTTCTCTTATTTTCCATCTTGATCCCTAAAGTCACCTGAGAGCAGCTTTCTGCAAAAAACATCTGTGCGCCAAGTCCATTTGGCAAAAACACATGGGAGTTTATTCTCAATAGTAGCTTGTTTTTTCTACTTATCTTGGATCAGCCTCCTCAGTCATCTATGAATTCACTGATGACATCCCTATTTACTGTAAGACTGCACCCTTGTATTAAGGGACTGATAACAATATAAGAGATTATAATGGTTCTTACTGAAGCACCCATTTTTGACTGAATAGGAAGAAACACTTTATTATTATGGAGTTGTTTATAGTCCCTCACTTAAACATCATGGTTACCATGGAGTATGCAATATATTCCAATTAACTCCCTTTTTAAAGGAAATATAGAGAACTAAAGACATGTTCTAGCAGGGAAGGAGAAGTGGAAAAAAAATTGAGCATAAGGCTGCCAAAAATGGTAAATTCTAGGGCAAAAAATGCTGTTTTGTGGCACTGTGGAAAAACACCAGATTCCATATTAGCAAAATTGTAGTCCTCAGGGTTTTGACTACAACAAATGAAGTGGCTCACATTTTAAAATGTATGGCAAAGTTACTTGTACAAAACTTAAATGAAATTTTATCTTGGAGTAAGTCTACAGGGTGCTGCTAGCCTCTCTCTCCTTCCACTTTCATGTGTTGAACTAGCTGGAAAATGACAGTGAAGCTACTCTGAGACAGCTTTATTTCTAGCGTACTTGAAAGCATTAATAAGCCCCCAAATAGTTTCATTGACACATCCTGGGTTTTGTTTGTGCTAGTTGGAGTGTGGGAGTGGATAGGGTGTATTCTAGAACCCCATCACCAACCACTCCCCACAACATCACCAGGTGTGTGGTGCAGACATAGTTTTAGAGGCTTCAGCCCTCACTAGAAGGCAGTTTAGGGTCATGTCATCCCAGAAGAAGCACCACCATGCAATTTTGCTAGGGATGCTTCCTATACATGGGGTAACACATTCTGTGTAAAATACAAATGATGTCATGAAACTGTTCACAAGCTTTACTCTGCAGAGGGAACCACAGGGTAAATTTCAGAAGCATCCTCTTATGAAATTTAAGCATCTGTGAGCTATTTTATGAACAACCTTTGTGCTACAAGTGAAATGATGTTTTTTGCTTAGCCACAATAAGACCCTGTTACTATCCCTCCTGTTCTGTACAAATCTATTCTTCCATTTGATTTGAATAGTGAAGTGCCAGAGTGATTAAGATATCTTTCCGTGCCTCTTTAGGGGAGATTTCAAGCTGCTCTGGACTTATGGCAGTTGATCCAGCCATAAATGGGAACATAAGGTGACATGCTGTTCTTTTCTGGTCATCAAAAGGGTCTTTTTGTTTGGTTTTTCTTTGGCCCATCTACAGGGCATTTTTGGCACTTATGTGCCCAGGGAAATTCTGTTCCTGGAGCTATATAGTGGACTATGAATTATAGCAGACTAGCAAAAACAATATTAGAGAGTGTGACTTCCCATCTTCTCCCTGACACTGCTGAGCAGCTAGAGCAGCCATCTCAAAATATTAAAGTTCTGGGTTCTATGCCCCACTCACCTAGAGGGTGTTTAAACCTGTGCCTCTCTCAGTTCTCCATACATTACACCAACCACCAAACCAGAGATCAACCATTACTCGATTTGTTCTATGATGCCCCTTTTGAAGCTGCCCCCTTTGGGCATCCATGAAAGGAAGGTGTTTTGGAAATATGTGGGGCAAGGAGGAGGCACTCAATGTATAAATGCTGGATTGGTAGGGTGGGGACCCTGGGTTCTAACATGGATCCCAGTGGGGTAAATCTTTCCCCTGTACTTGCTTCCATCTTTTCCTGCCCTCCACTCAAATGATTATGTAATATGCTGAAGAAGAGGGTGTGAATAATGACTGACATCTTGCGTGGCAATTAGCTGGAAAATAAAAGAGGCCCTGGGTCAAATCTTCTGTGTGTGGAGGGGCGGGCACAGGATCCAGAATCTCTGGCCTACCAGGTGCCCTAGCCACTGAGTTACAGAAGCCAAAAAAGGGATAGATTAATCCTTTTCCAAACTCTAAGAATGATAGGTGTAGTTTTGGTCATCTATATTTTTGTGTCACTACATGTCCACAAGAAGCATGTATACATGCTTTGGCTGCTACTCAGCTGCATGACTGCACAGTCACACACAGTCTGGTCATGCATGTAAGTCTGTGTGTCCAGGAGAAGAATGGATTCTTCCAGGGCAGGACTTTCTCAATACCCCTATCTTTGTCTAATCTCTCTGAGTATACCTTTGAAGTAAACTCAGGCACGGCTTCTGCAGCCATGGCACTGTCCAACTCTGAAACTGACTGTTTAGTACATGACTCTCCCTGGTTACATTTCTCACCCTGAGGGAGCTATCTTTCAGTTGAGTTCCCAAGAAAGAAAGTTTACTTTTTCAAAGAGAGAAAAAGTACCCCTTGAAGTCCCCAGCAGCAAAGCAGACTGCCTCTCTATAAAAAGGAATTTATTCCTTTGTAGTCCAATAGAGTCCATCCTGCCCTTTAAAGGGCTCTGTCCCCAGTCCAGTCTGTCCAACCCTAGGTACCCCAAATTAACTCAGCTGATCTCTCTCTCTCCCCGTCTCCTTTTGAGGTTGCTATGCCCTTTGTTTGATACTTATCTCCCCCTACTCTTAATTCCTCCAGGGACGTGGGGTGTTGTGTGTCAAGGAATGTCTGTCAAGCCCATCTGAGGTTTCAAGAAGGCTATTAAATTCTTTGTTACTTGAAGTGTGTTCTGTCTTGTCCAGCACATGCAAGGACACCCTTGCTTCAATCTGCCTTAACCCCCTTTTTCATCTCTAGAAGCTAGTCTAGGAAATTGAGGTATGCAACATTATTATGACATGATCATATTTAAATCAGAAATATTACCTCAAAACCAGTCTATCACAGCATATAATGCAAAAATGCCCTGTAGACAACCAAATATGGCCACTTAGATAGGCAGGAAAGAATTGAATATCACCCCTAGTTGTTTGGTCTAGGGAGTCAAAGGCAGACAGGTATAACACTAGCTATATCCCTCCAATCAGTGCTATTGTCTATGGAATATGGGATCTTTTAACCACACTAGGTCAATGGGATGCTAGGCTTATATGGATACTTGATTAGAATGAAGGCTTGTCTTGTTTCAACTATGTTTCTAAATTTAATTTAAAACTTAGCTATCTTTTTCATGGGAGGTAGATTAAACTGAACTTTTTTTGTATTTAAAATCTGGTTACACTCACCAGCTTGGTCCTGGGTATTACCATAAACTGCATCTGATTAGAGTCTGGTGGTAACATGGTGGGGCAACTCGCAGTGAGGTAGCTCTTGTAAAATATCACAATGTTGCAACCTGCAGAGTAAGGTGACTATAGGGTGCCTCAAAACCCTAGCCCCCATTGCCTTGTGTGTACTCCTTGGTTGGAGAAAGGCTAAGGGACATCACCCTGACAGAAATGTGGCCTTGCTGAGGCACTAGGCAGTCAGTAGCTGCTTTTATCTGTTGCTCTTTGGCAGAACCTGCAACCATCAAGGAGCTAAACATCTGGTCTTGGTTTGGTCTTTGGATTCTGACTCAGTGGTGTAAAGGGGGGATGGTAGGTCTTGGGCATCCTCCAATTCTCCATACTCTTGCCTAGGCATACACATTGAAGGTCTTGGTGTGATGGTAGCAGAACTCTGTAAAAGTGGATTGATCAGGCACCTGACTTACACATACACCATGATCGTGTAGCACTCTAGGTTTTAATTGAGTTACTCCTATTCCACATTGGTGTGAGAGAACAGAATTGGGTCCAGGGAAACTTAGTACAAAAATGAAAACTTGGTCCATAATCCAAAATAATGTTTTGAAACAAAAATTAACTTTATTTCCTACATAGAAGAAAGACATTTTTTATAATACAGATCTTCCTTATTAGACAGCAAACACAAAAGTCTGTGAACAAGGTATCCCACCAAGCCTTCCTGTCACATTCTACTTGGTGGAAGTAACAAAGGCTTATATGCAGGCCCAAATGACTTTTGTCAGAGGAAAAGAAGACATTGGAGTAGGCTCAGTATGGGATCTATTGCTGATGCTAAAAAGCTAGGCCAGGAGGAAGTGGCTTCATTTTTCCCCTTCACAATTCACAAGTTTGCTGGCACACATTAGAGAGTACAGCAACCCCTCTGTTTGTGGCAGTTCTAATGGGAATTCTGAAGGAGATTAGTTAGAAACTGAATTGTTGCTCAACAGCAGATGCCAAGAATCAAGCACATCCAAGCAACCATCTTCATGCTTCCCATTTTAGCATGAACACCTGTTAGTCATGTTTGCTATGCTTTCTCGCAATGGCTTAAAAAACCCCTAGCCCCCACAAAAAAATAATCCTGAATGATGCTAAAACACTCTTGAGAGATTCTAAGTGATTTCAACTCCTATTGCCTTCATATGGGAATATATCACTACATAAATCCTCTGCGTACGTTGAGATTAACTACTTTCCACTATTTTTAATAATGGTGTTCTGTCATGTTTGCTTTGTGTCTTGAGTCCAGTCCATGCTTGTCCTATTTCAAATACATTCCAAATTTAATTAAAAAGTATAATATCTTTTTAATGGGAGTCTGATAAAGATTAAACTGACCTTTTCTGTATTTAAAATGCTTCCAGATCCACTAATGTTGATAGATTTGGGGATGCTTTATCTGAAAGGCTGATAGAACAGCATGTTTCTTCAGGCATTTTTGTATATAATTACCAGTACAATGAGACCATGGTTGTGTAGCCTGGGTACACCCAGGGGTGTGCCCTGTCTACAAGTGGAAGGAATGGGGTCCTCAGGCAAGACTGATGTGAGAGGGGCCTGCCACCGGAGAGCAGTTCCCTCTTTTCTCTATAGAGCCAGGAAGGGTCAAAGCACTTAACTATATACACATGTATTAATATACAAATAAATATGAATAAGAAACATTAAATATTTACATCTGAATTAGTATGTGACACCTTACACAATGACCTGCAATCAACACATTGCACCACTTTGAGGGACTACAAAACATAGATCAGGTGATTCACAGCGTAGGCAATATTTAATCCCCATGCACAGATAGACATTAAAACCCTGGAACAGGTAAGTCAAGGTGTAGCAAAACCCTCAGTTTTTCTTTTTTTTATCTTTTAAAATGCATTCCCTCCCTTCCCCAACCATTTCTGACTTTTTCTTTCACCTCTCTATTCCCTATAGATAAGTATAAGTGAGCTAAGACATAGGATAAGCTTCAGCATTTTGTTTTGGTAGCAAGTTGTATTTGTTTTGCTTTTCTCCTTCTTTATATTGTATAATTATTATGTTTATATTGATTTTTACAGTTCTATATTACTGTTTTACTGGTACTATATGATTTAGGCCTACATATGTAAGTTAACATAAGTCATGTCAAGTTTCCATTTTGTTTGTCAAGTCTTCATCCTCTCCCCAGGCCCGATTGTGTAACCCATGACTCACACCTACCCGACCTATGTAACTTGGTTCCTGAATGAATGGGGATGAATCATAGATTTCATAGACATTAGGGCTGGAAGGGACCTCGGAAGATCATCGAGTCCAGCCCCCTGCCCAAAGGGCAGGAAGTCAGCTAGGGTCATAGGATCCCAGCAAGATAAACATCCAGTTTGCTTTTGAAGGTGTTCAATGTAAGTGCTTGAACCACCTCCGGTGGCAGGCTGTTCCAGACCTTGGGGGCTCGGACAGTAAAGAATTTCTTCCTTATGTCCAGCCTGAAACGGTCTTGCAGTAGTTTATGAGCATTCGACCTCGTCATCATCCCTTGCGGCGCTCTGGTGAACAAACGTTCCCCCAGATACTAGTGGTCACCCCTGGTAAACTTATAGGTGGCCATCAGATCACCCCTGAGCCTGCGATTTTGCAGGCTAAAGAGCCTCAGGGCTCTCAGCCTGTCATCATAGGGTCTGCTTCCCTGACCTCTGATCATGCGCGTGGCTCTTCTCTGGACTCTCTCAAGCTTCTCCACATCCTTTTTGAATTGTGGAGCCCAAAACTGGACACAGTACTCCAGCTGCGGCCTCACTAAGGCCAAGTACAGGGGGAGAATGACGTCCCGGGATTTGCTTGAGAAG
>NW_005842020.1:1847514-1854242 GCF_000455745.1 Alligator sinensis | reverse complement strand
TGCCACACCACCTATCCACCCAGAGGCCCTGCCGGCGACCCCCCTCTGGACAACACCTACTGGACAAGGACCCCTTTCCAGCCTGGATAGGTAGCTATCACCCCCACCTTCTCTTCAACCAAGGACTTGGACTCTGCTTCCCTTCCCTACCTGGATTCCAGCCCTTCCACTGAGTCTCTTTCTCCTTATGCCATTGTGAGCTCATTTGTGTGTGTGTGTGTGTGTGTGTGTGTGTGAACCAATAACTTCATGGTTTGTGTAGTGTGTTGTCTGTTTATTAAAACTGTTATTTGGACCCCTAAGTTGGGTTTTGCTTTACTATGGTTTGGCCCTGCTCCAATCTCTGCTCCTCGCCCCTCTAACTTTTGTCTCATTTCTCCCTCTCCTGCTTCTGGCTCACCGCCACCTCCAACATCTATCCTGAGCTCCTCTCTGCCTACAAACCCCCTGTTTCTTTGCCACTGTTTTGTCCCCACTACCTTTTCCTTTTCCCCTGATCAACCAGGTTTCTGCCTCAGTTTCTTTCCTGGCTGTCTCCTCCTTGCCACCACTTATCTGCCCCCCCACCCCAACCTCTAAGCTGTCAACCTATTTCCAGCCCCAAGCTCCTAGGTTTCTGCCTCTCTCTCTCTTTCCTGGCTGTCTCCTACTTGCCACCACATATCTTTCCATCCCGCTTCCCCATTATCTCAGCTGTCTACCTCAATTTCCAGTCCCAGTCTACCTTAAATATACCCAAGCCTCAGGTCCTCAGCCAGCTTCTCTGTAGTCCACCTGTTCTAATCCTAGTTCTAGCAACTGTCACACCCTACACTTTAACTCTCTTTCTCTCTCACCTTAACCTCCCCCTCAAGTACCCTAAGCACACACATACATACCGTGTCATCCAAGTTAGGAACTTACCTATGTGTAGGTGGGTTGTATGTGTGTGAACTGGGGGGGGGGCGGTGTATATATATATATGTGTGTGTGTGTGTGTCATTGTGTGTATGGTAGATGAATTAGTGATCTTTGTATGTGTACTGAGTGTGTGGGTATGGACAATTGATTTTTGTCTAACTTTTGGGGTGTATAGTGTATGTGCTTGAATTGGAGATAGGTATGCATATGCCTAGGCTAGTTTGGATGTGTATGTGCCTGAGTTGGTAGTGTGGGTGTGTATGCACCTAACTGATTTGTGTGTTTGTATATGTGCAATTGCGCCACACCCTCCTGTCTAACAGCGCAATATTGAGATCCTGAGAGTTGGCCTGACTGCACAGAGCAACAAATGCATCAACACAATAAACACATATAAGCATCAACTTAGATAAACCCCAGTAAGTTGAGGTAGCAATACAATAGACATACACAGGCAACAATACAGGTAAATTCCAATAATAGTCAGTAAACACATATAGGTAACTCATAACTATATTAACATCTACAGTACAAAGCAACATCAATCACAAAATATGGGGTGCATTCAGCACCCCATGGGGTATTCCTGGGAGCCCCTCCCCTTTAGAGCCCCAGGATGTGGACAGGCCCTGCCACAATGGAGAAGAGTAGAGGCTACAGACCATCCTTTCCCAAGGCTCCCTCCCCTGTGGGGCCCACTTCCCCAGCAACTCACGCTCCCACTCTGAAGCAGAGAAGGCTTGTCCTCTGGTAGCCAGTCCCACAGGGGCCTCTCTCTGGCAGTGCCTCTGGCTCCTCTCAATGGCCTGATGCCCCTCACTGGGCACCCAGGGTGCTTCTATGGGAGCCGAGCCCTTACTGGCTCTGGTTCCCCAACCTTACGCCATTGATCTTTCCCCTTCCCAGGCCCTGCTCTTGGCACCAGGGCTCTTTTAGTTTAATGCTGAGCCACATTGCAGGGTTCCGGCTACCTGGCCTCGAGCCGGGGCTAACTTGAGCAGCCTTGAGTTGTGCCTTGGGCCAGCTCTCCATGCTCTGACCTGTGCACCATGAAGGGCTTGAGCAGCCTTGAGCTGGTCCCAGGGCTGGCTGTCCATGCATTGATCCATGCACTGCCCACCCAGCCACTTGTCAGGTTCAAAGGCGCAAGCCACTCCAAGCGGCTCCCACAGCCTGAGCATTGTGTGCCAATCCATGCACTTTCAAGGCTCAGGCGGGGTCCCAATAATGGTCAAGGCTCAGGTGGGGACCTGATGATGATCAAGGCTCAGGCAGGGGCCCTTGCTATGTGTGGCTCTTCTCCAGAGCTCCTCTCTCCTCACCATCCCTTGCCATGTCTGCTCTCCAGTGTCCTGAGCACGATCTCCTTTTATACACTTCAGGGGCTCTGCCTCTGAAGTTCGGCGGACCTGCCGTGCTGCAGTCCACAGTCCGATCAGGGAGCTCCTCTCCCTATCCCTTTGGGAAAGGGGCAGTGCTTGCTTTCCCTCAGCTTGTTCCTGATTGGTGGATTGGTTACACCAATCAGAATTGAGGACTGTTGATCCCCTGAATACATTGGAGCTCTATCGGGTACATCTGTCACAGTTGTCTCCTTCGGATGCTATTGGAATACAAATAATAAGTAATGCTTATTATTAATATTCAAACTCTTCTACTGTCAGACACATTGGTCTTAATCTACTTCTAGCATTCCTTTCAGCCAAGTCCCAGGTCAATGGGAACATTTCCATTTGAGATTAGGAATTTGCTCAAATCTTTCCAGCAGTAATTTTTGTCAAAGTAGAAGTTCAGGAAAATGTGGAGAGCAATTTAAAAATTTAGAATCCTTTTAAATAATACGACAATTTTTATGCAAGAGAAAACTTTCTAGCATGTTAAATAGGTTTGGCTAGAAGGATATGTATTCTATTTTAAGTAATAGTACTTCCTTTTTTTTCAAAGGTCTTTTTCCCATTTAGAAAAAAAAAACAACTTTCAGCAATATTTATCATGCTCATCTGTTCTTTGAAATGTCTGTGCTTGATTGGATTGTTGGTTCCCATTATCATTCTGCAAAGAGCTCTCTCTCTCTATGTATTCAGTATCAAGATGTCTATAGGAGCCTCTTCTTTTGTCTCCTTTCTCTTCCTTTCTCCATTATTGTTTCACTAGAACTTTCATTTTCTGAAAGCAATACTTTAGTCATAAAAATTTAAAGTTTCTTTTTGTTTTGTTCTTCCAATTCCTTGGTGTAAGTGGAACCCCCCTCCTCCCCCCAGATAATCTAGGTAACATTTAACAACATCTTTGAAAGTTATATAGACTGGTTCAGAAACAGATTCTGGGGGTTCACTTATTATTGACCAAAGAAAGAAACAAAAAATATATGTAGATTCTAGTCTTCACTTTCTTTTGGAATCATTTTCTAATTGATTATTCTACCTGAGACAGCCATGGGTAAATCTCACAGTTCTCTGCTTTTCACAGTTCC
Organism: Alligator sinensis; assembly: GCF_000455745.1. Classification (NCBI taxonomy): domain Eukaryota; kingdom Metazoa; phylum Chordata; order Crocodylia; family Alligatoridae; genus Alligator; species Alligator sinensis. The sequence continues at coordinate 1,850,869 of NW_005842020.1, read as the reverse complement.
CATCACTGTGATCCTATGAACTGAGAATTTTCCAAATTTATGTTTGCTTAGCCTTTGACTGAAGGAGGAAAAAGAAAGTCTTAGAGCAATGAATGTATTGTTCTGTCAGCAAAAAACCTGAACTCTGGGGAGGGTTTTTAGTGCAAGTCATTAACCATCTTTAAAGATAAATTAAACTGTGGCAGAATTAATTTTAGTTTTATGTTGACTTTTCACAGAGTCTATAAACAGGACTGTGTTAATGTTTATTACTTATTTTGTGATGTATTTAAATGTTTGGTAGTATTCCTGTTAATGCGCTACATGTGCATGTATCAGCTGTAGATATTGATGCTAGTAGAAGCATAGGATACTGCAAAGAGGCTCTCATTGCATGGTTTCTTCACAGTCCCTCACTTTACTGAACAGTTCCATTATTTTCCAATATCTCTGAATATCTATGAAATGAAATGAAATGGTATGGCTACTGACAATGCAAACAAGGGATACAGTGCAATGCCCACCTCAAACATAATTGTTTATTATCATTATTTTTTACTTTCAAAGTCTTAAAGAGTCCTTCATCATGTCACTTGTCACACCATTTCCACTTCACTGGTTTCTTTATTTCTGTTTTATGTTTTTCCTCTTCTCCAGTGGCATGCCAATGAGGGTGGGGGCATGGCCCCTGGGAGCCGGCCTGAGATGCAGGGGGCACTGGCTGGAGAGGCTGTGGTGCCTCCCTCATTTGCTGTGTGGCCCACCGACCTGCCCAGCATGTTGTGGTCTTGTTCTGCTGTTCCAGATGGAATTTGTGGCCGGTGCCCACCCTCCGCAACCAGTGTGCCATGCTGCTAATTCCCTCATGGACATGGGGCAGGAGGTGGGGCCCCCCATAGGCTGATTTACCTCAGCCCCACACCCTGCTTGGATCATTTCGGGCGGGGGGCACAAATGCAGGAGTTGGCCCCCAGGCACCAGGGACCCTTGGTGCACCACTGGTGTTCTCCCCACATTGCATAATAGAAGGATTAACCCTAAGTAGAACAATCTCAGAGCTGGAAGTGGAGTACGTAGGTGCGTAAGCACTGGATTATCCAGGGAGATGGACAATTTGGAGAATTTAGTATCAGTACAATTTATTGAACAAGAAATTATTTCCTTGTCATCAGATTGGCCTGGCTTCTCTGTGAGTGCATATAGGGAAGGAGGGAGCAAAATAATTTCCTTCTATGCTCCTTCATAGCAGCTAGACACAACCTGAGTTCTCCTAGCCATCTCCTTGGGAAGGGGTGGGGGGGGGAGGGGGCAGGAGGGATGGTAAATGGTAAAATGACAGAGCTGTAACTTATCCCTCAATACTCCTCCACACAATACACTGACTGGCCAGCAGAGATTCTACCTGAAAGGGTAAGTCAGTATTATATGGATGGAGCTTTTCTGAAAGATAAACAGACTGAGAGGAGTGCTGGGGTATCACTCTAAGAAGGGAAAATTAATTTGTATGGATATGTCCCTTAATTGTTCAGTCTCCTAGTCTGAATTTTAGTGCAGTTGACATTCTAGAATGGCACAAGGTACTGCCAGGGTTCCTTAACTCTGTGTTAGCAATTTTTTTGTCTTTCATTTTTTTAGGGGTCTCTGTGTATGTGTAAATAGGAAAACAGAAAGAGACATTCATGATGACTTTAAAAGGGTAACTGTTAACATGGCTGATGAGAGAAATCATAGGCATGGTCCATGTCCCAAAATCCTTGAGCATTTTATTACTAGGTGGTTAAAATAACTTTAAACATGAGAGAAGTTTCAGGGATCTCTCCTCTTCCATCACTTTCTGCTCAACCAGCTCCCCAGCAATATGTTACTGCCCCCAGTTGTTTCAAAGTGACCCTGCCTTTCCTGACCCCCTAAACAATTAGCACTATACAAGCCATTACCATCTAAAAAGTCCCCTTTGCTGTCCAGCATCTTCTGCTGCTGCAGACACATACCCACAGGCAGTAGTTTTTTGGATGATACCATGCTTCCTTGGTGATGTTACTTAAGCTGTACACCAAACAAAGCCTCACACCACACTGCACTATCCCACCTAGCTGGTCTCCACATGCTTTATCCTGTCAAACCTCCTTCCTCAGTCATGTCCCTGGCCAACCAGTTGACCACTCTTCCAAGCTAGTTTCTTCCTACCTCTACTCAGTTCCTCTGCTATGCAAAGGAGTAGAGCATTACCTTAAATTTTCAGAGACTTAAAAACAAGTTATTGGAAGAGACTTCTAAATCTTGACTCCCATGCTGGAAGAAATATGGAGTGAGACCTCCTAAGATCCTGTTGTGGGAGTGGAAGGGTACCAGATTCCCAAAATAGCAAGGCCTCTTGTATCCTGGCTTCCATGTGGTGGGGGCTGAGAGAAGAACTCAGAGGGAAAGTGCCACCAGATCTCAGGTCAGAGAGATGAGCTCTACAGATCCCTCCATATCCTGAAAATTAGATTCATTCCTATTTTTAACTATGTCTGATATGGATTTACTAAAGGGATAGTGGATGACATGCACTATCTAGGGTAAATGTGACTGCAGTACTTTAGGATGGAATAAGACTTACATCCCTATAGCTTGAACCTGTTGACATGTATAGGAACAGAAAAATATATTTTGTTATAAGTTCAGGAAGAAAAAAATTGGCTTGGAAAAAAATCCAGAAACAGATTTTGTTTACTTAATTAAGAAGTTTGAATTAAGTGCAACTTAAATTGTTGTAGGTGGGAGAGGAATAAAATGTAAGAAAACATAGGAGCAGGTTGGAGTGGGAAGAGTTCTGTGGTGTGGGAAGGAAGTGTGATTAAAAACAGGTCTGTGCTGGGCTTTAATAAGAGCCATGGTTTGATTCCCCAAGTGTATCCTAAATTGGTGGAATCTGTCACACTAGAGATATACTGTTTTTTGGGGGAATCCTGGCTCAGGGATCTTTAGATACTATCCAATATGGGAGCTCAAGAGGGAGAGAACCTCTCCAGATCTTGGCATACAAAGAGGACAAGACATTTTGAACCTCATTGATACTTTCATCACTAATCCTCCCATTTTCTTTACCACCTATATCTCACCCTGTCCCCTTATCTGAGCCCTTCAACACCTTTCCACTTTCCTATCCACCATTCCCATTTATTCTGCTTCCCATAATCTCCCCTTCACTTGACACAATGCTAAATCTTGCTCCCTCACTTATCCCTGCTCCTCTCCCCACTGTAAATTTCTCATCCAAACTATTTAATGAATACTAATGAATAATGGGGGTGAGATCCCCTCACTAGTGCAAGCTGGTGTAGCTTCATTGATTTTAATTTACATGAACTGAGACCCAAAAGACATATTTGGT
>NW_005842020.1:1820459-1847483 GCF_000455745.1 Alligator sinensis | reverse complement strand
GAAAGAGAATGGCTCAATTTATAATCAATGCCAGTCAGAAAGAACAGTTCAATCATCTCTACTCCATTTTCTTAGCTTTAGGAATGGTTAGTCTCTTCCTGAAAGATTCTACTGCCTGGATCTATTATTAAAAGGAAAGTTAGAGAGAGGGCAAGAATGTTTGCAAATGGACCTTTTCTGTATTTGGGGACTTGACAAAATATCTGGATCTGAACAGTTCTAGATTAATAGAGTTGGACCTCAAGAACTCAGGTCCGTATGTACAATTTAGATAAGTTTTTGCCACTTCCCTAATGAAGTAGTGTAATAAGAAAACAGAAAACATCTAAAAATAGCAAAAATAAACCAAAAAGTCTTATTTAAAAAATAGGGGAAATTTTATACTTCTGGGCCATAGGATAAATGCAAATACATGTTTCTTTTCACTAAACCAAATTTTTAATGCAAAGGTCAAGTTTTTTATGTACCCTTATACTCACTTCTCTCACAGACACTGATTCCGTTGTTAAGATAAAAAATGATGGATTAGAAGCAAAGGACACAGTCCCCTTCTGGCAAGATGCATTGTTTCCTTCCCTGAAGGGCATGCTGAATTGAACATAAGGGTGGCTCCTCTGACATATAGCTCAGTACCAGCTGAATTTTATTAAATCTATCTCTACAAGTGTTTGCCCTTTGGCATGCTGTCATTCACAACTAAACCCAGCTATCTGGGCACTAAGATGTTGACAAAAGTTTGCATTTCTTTTTGTGTGTCTGGCTCTGGTGGAAAAACAGAGAATGAGAACAGAGGTTAAACAATGACATGATAAAAGAGATTCTGTAAATCTTAATGTCCTTTGTTTCTGAAAGCAGAGGTTGGATGTGACAGTCTACCATGAATACTTGATCAGAACACTTCAGTCTGTGGATGGACTTTCATCCTCGTTGTTTTAAAACATATCCATATATGTTGACATGCTGAGACGTAGCTGTGAGATGGTAAGCACTAAAGATATGAACAGCTTAAGTTACAGCCTAAAGAGCTGAAAAGTTAGTCTGTATGTTGAATTAGAAACTGACAAAGAGCAGGAGCCCAATAACACCACCAGTGTGAAATAAGGGAGCAGGGCAGCGTATTCTTAGTGCCTGAAAGTTGGTGTAAAGTGGTCCACTATGGGGAGAGATAAGGAAATCTTTAGTGCACACACAAACTGAAAACAAGTTTAAAAAATGTGTAAATTGAAACAGATATATCTTTCTTTCCCACCTCAATTTACACTAACGGCTGACTGCATTGTAATTGCTATGACCTTGAACTCATTCCAATGTTTTCACTCTCCATGTGGTGTATTTAAATCCACACTCCCTTATTCCTTTTTTCAGCTTGGTGCTGGTGGAAATGAATGTCACATTTGTGCTTTCCTAATTCTGGTTCCAGCTTAGATGCAAACCAGCCCTGGCCCAACTCATATACTGCCTGTGGAGCTTCTGTGAATGGGACTAGCTTGTGATAGCCCTCAACAGTGCATTAGTGTGCTTGGCCTGCAGTCAGTTATATCTCCTCCTCAACCCTGGCCCACTTCCAAAAGCATATCCTATCCTAGGTACAAAGCTGTTCTTTGTAGAGGGCCCTTTCATGCTCTCACATGGAGACTGTGTTCCCCTTTCCATTGCCAGAGTGACATGTTTTGTCTATATTGCAATAGAATCAGGGTCATACTATCCAGTGTTAAAGCAAGGTATTATTACATGGCTACTTGAGCCTTGCCCTCCCACCAAAATAACAGTAGGTGAGAATTCTAGCCCATATTGCTTCATTCACCTCAATGGTTTGTACTACCCTTATGTATATAGTTGTGCTAATTTAGTGAAACACCCCAAATTTGCATAGAACGTGCCTTCAAATTAAAAGCATAGATTCTTGGGTGACAGTCTCACATTAATTATGGATTATGTAATATCCATAATGTATTTCCCAATTATGTATTTCTGCCAGAAGGCAGCACTACTGCCTTTCATATTGCCTTTGTTTTGTTTTTATTATTATCTCTTACTTATTATAGAGTCAAACTGTTTGCATCTGAGACAGAATATCTATTTAAAATGTCACATCCGCAGCAATTATGTTTAAGTGTTTTGCGTTACCTTGAGGTTAAAAAAACATTTTCTTCTTTTAAGCAACCATAATTATATATTGCTCACTATGATTGATGGTTTGTTGAGTACTGCATTGTGAAATAGGGCCCTGAATATTACAATCAAGCAAGTCTTACCAAGTCTCAAGGTTTTAGGAGCTGTCACACAGATCAGTCATTTTGTACTGTAATCATAGAAAGCATCCAAAAAGATTTAAACAATAATAAAAGAAAATGCATTTTTCACTTCCGGAGTGAAATGTGCTTGAGTACTACAATTCTGAGAGGCACTAAAATATCACAAGGAAAAATAATCTCAAGACATTTCAGGTTCTTTCGATTTTCTCATGCTATTTGATTTGATCTCTAAGCAAGAGTGGTTGGAATGAGTGCCCCAAAGCAGAAAACAATCTTTGTGTACTGCAAACCCTCAGGAAAAGAACTGCCTTTATGCAGACTACTTCAGAAGTTCTTCACAGGGACTAAATGTGCAATAAAAAAGAAAAGTACACTTCAGCCCTCTTTATGTATGTGTGCACAGACACTTTCTTGTTCTCAACCACCTCTGGCCAAACTCATAATGCTCAATGTTGTCACAGCTGCCACCTTGACTTAGTAATCTAACTCCTAGAGAGCATTCTTAGTGGTGGAATCTGATAGGAAGGAGATGCCTGACTACGGCTGTATTAGGCATCTAAGCCCTCTCTCTCTCACTGAAAGAACAACATAGGAGCAAGGGGCTCCCAGGATATCTAGCTCCACAGCTGTGGACCTGAACTTTCATCCACTAAAAGCCTGCTGTGAATATAATGAAACTTATCACATCCAAGATATTAAAAAAAAATTCAAAATAAAAAGAAACAATATTTTCTGATGAAATTTTGATCAGGAAAGCTCTAATGGTAATACCTAAGTATCTCTGAGGATCTATGCACAAGGTTTACATTAATAAAAGTGATATAGGCAGTGAATATTTTACAAATCCTGACTGTTAGTCATTGGTCTGTGTTTCTACACAGGTCTTATGCATGAGCTGCTTGATGCCATGAAGGCTTCAGTAATCCTTTGCAAGCCCAAAAGCAGACATTCAAGTGCTTCAACTTCTCTGTTTTGGTACCTTAAACGCTTATAGGTTTTGTGAGCAGTTGAATGAGGTATGCATTTTGCACATCTATAATGTCCTTTTTGTATACATTTCCCTTATTTACTTAGGAGCTTTTGAAAACAATTATATAGCAGAATTATAATATCCCTGTTCTTCCATAATTGTTTTTTTTTTTTTTTCTGACCCAAGTTACTGCTTTACTTTGGCATTTTCTCATGTTTTGGCTAAATTCTGAATAAAAAACCCACATTCCTTATGTTATCACACTCAAAAACTATGTCTATATTTGCTGCCCTTCAATTTGGGGAAAGATGATACAGTATTCAGAGAATACTGCAACTGTGCAGGCAGAATGAATCAAAATTACTTGAAGCTACAGGGTCAGGATATTTTGAGAGGGCAAAATGAAATAAATTTTAGAGCTTGGAGCAAGAGGTGGAGCTCACAGAAAAGAAAGAGATTATTTAATTTGTTGCCTATGAAAACAACCACCCAAGAATGGTGATGCAGTAATCTGATTAGCAAAGTAGGTTAAGATGCGGTGACATTTTGGAAGCACTATGGCAAGTCAAGTGTAACAAATCCTGCAACCCCAGGAACAGGCACAGGGATCCAGCAAGGGAAGTTCCCACTTTCATATACTGGCTCTGGTAGATTCTGGGTACCCTCAGGTGTACCCATCCCTGGTCTCACCCCCCATAATCATCCATTCTTGCTCTCCTCATCTTCATCAGGCCATGGATCCCTCCCTACATCCCTAAATTTAGAAGTACCCTCTGGTAGAATACTTTTGGACCTATTTGGGACTGTGTTGGGTAAAAGTTCAATTATGAAGCCCCTGGAATTATCTTGGTTATTTACAAGCAGGGCCCCCTAGTTCCCTTGTTTGGCCAGGATCCCTATTTCCTGAGCACACACAGGGCCTCATCTGGCTGTGACCAATGCCTGTCTGCCAGGCCTGCTTGCTAGTTCATATAGCACCTCAGCTAACTTCCTGATGATGGAGTAGAGGCCACTGAACCTTTTACTGTTCCATGCCTCCTGGTTGAGTTCCATACTCACACCAATTCCCCTGGTTTATAAACCTGTCTAGTGACCCTGAGGTCATAGTACTCTTTTTGCCTTTGTGTGGCTGCAGCCTGATATTTCTTAATAGCTTGGCTAACTGAACTTAGGCATCCTACCACCTTTGTAACATATTCCAGTGGGATGTTACATTTCTCTGATGCATTTGTTCCAGAGACAACATTAACAAGTAGGCAGATTTCTGGTGCAAACTATGTGATGTATACCTCGTAGATGACTGCACACTGCTCCAGTAGACCATCATGGTATAAGGAAGTACCTGATCCCATGTTGTCTGATTGTCTTTGATCAGAGAGGACAGCATGTCAACCAGTGTCTTTGAACTGTTCCACCAGCCCATCAGATTGGGAGTGGTATGGTACTATGTGAGTTTTGTTAATTTGTCACAGATGTGATGGAATACCTGAGATTTAAAATATCTCTCCTGGTCCATGTGGAGGGATAGAAGTACCACATGGTAACACATGGATCTTTCAACAAAAACCTTTGGCACAGTCTGAGCCTCCTGGTTAGGGAGTGGATATGCTTCTGCCCACTTGGAAAAATAGTGAGCCACTACTGGGATATACTTGTTCCCATGTGATGTTATAGATAAAGGACCCAAGATATCCATGGCTATACTTTCCAAGGGTTGTCGAGCCCACATGGAGACTGTGGGAGCCCTGGAATTGCTCCTTATTCCTTTTGTGCCCTGCACACCTCGCATGACCTGCATAAGTCTCTGAGTGATTTGCTCCACCCCAACAAGAAATACCAGGACTGGACCTTATGCAAGACTTTCTCTATGCCTAAATGTCCCCAAGTATTGGAATCATGCAAAGCTTACAAAATTGTTGATATTTCCTTCTTAGGTACCATTATTGGAATACATTTGGGTCCTTAAACTGATTCTGGAAGTTGTCATACCAGTAATCCTTGCTTGATGTTTAGGACTTGGTACTTCAGGTGTGAAAGACTCTGTCCTTTCTCAGGGAACTCTTCACTGTTGGTTTCCTTCCACCTATTAGTTTCTCAAGATCAGCATCTTCCTGCTGTGTTGCATACCAAATTGCCAAGCCTCTGGGGCTTGGTTCACTCCAAGCTGACTCTTCTGCTGATAGTGGCTGCACCCTCTGGCTGCACCCTCACTGCTTCCACTTGGGGTTCAGCTTCCACTGTGGGAAGCCTACAGGACAAGGTATTGGCATTGTCAATGATGATGCCAATGTCACTTGTGTCTGTGTCCAACAAGAAGGGTAACTGAAGAATCAGATATGCTAAGATAAAGGATGGCATCAACTGCTGATTTAGTACTAAAAAGGAATGCAGACATTTCTTAGTCCAGGTGAACTTTGTTTTATTGGAGCGTTTATGTCACAATGGTAGTAAATTTCCTATAATAGGAGATTTGCCATAAATCTCCCATAATAGGAGGCTAGACCCAGAAAGCTGCATGTTTCTTTTGCATTTCAAGGCACTGTATAGGTTTTAATAACCTCCGCTTTGTCTGGATCTGGGTCTACCCCCTCTGTGGAGATCACATGTCCCCAAAAGTTCACTTTTTTGCAGAAAAGCTGACAGGCAGATTTTATTTTTAGATTGGTCTCCTTCAGCGTCTTAAGTACTGCTTCTGGTTTCTGCAAGTGCTCCTGAAAAGTTCAGTCTATCACAATGATACTGTCCAAGTACACCAGACAGGAAGTTCCTTGTAGATCCACTAACACAAAATCCATCAATCTCTGAAATATTCTGGGAGAATTGCATAGTACAAAAGGCATAACATTAAATCCAAAAGCTCCCTTCCTAGTGCAGAAAGTGGTCTTGGCTATGTCCTCTGGGTGCATCCCCATTTACCAGTACCTACTAGCCAGATCAAGGGTGGAGAACCACTGGGCTATGGACAGGAGGCCTGGTGTGTCATCAAAATGAGGTAAGGGATAGGCATCTTTAGCAAGTTATTCAGTCTGGGATAATCCACACAGAGCCTTATACCTACTCTGTTCTTTCACACAGACCCTCACACCTGCTTTGTTCTTCCACACCAATACCACAGAAGCAGCCCATAGACTGACAGAAGGTGTGATACCTCTCTCTTCCATTTCTTGCAACTGCAGGTCAAACTCCCACTGGAAATGAATGGGTACCCTTCAAAGCCCCTGTTTGAGAAGTCTGGCTCTGCCAGTGTTGATCTGGTGCTTCATCGGGCCTGAACAGCCTAGGTTGTGGTCTCCCAGGCTGAGTATTATGCAAACTCCAGCAGTACTCCTTGCACTGCCCTCACTTGCTCAGGTTCCAGGCCATGATAACTCAACTGCAACTCATGTTCCAATTTTCCTGAAGTCTATAGGAGGTTATCATTTGCTCCTTCAAGATGATGGTACCCTCATGGTATACTCAGCATCCTTATAGCAACTGACCTTCCTGACCCCAGGTTTGCCTGCAGGACAGCCACTTGAGTCTCAAATATCCCAGTTACAGTGCCTTGATATAAAACCTGAGTTTTTGTTGTTGTGTTGGCAATATGCTCTGGGATTTTGCCTCAGTGGAATTTCACCTCTTAATTGCAGTTCACACTAGAAATCCTAATCCCTTATTGCCCTCCTCTTCTTCATGATACCACCTCTTCATTTGCCAGTGGTCATCATCTTACTTCAAGGAGGTATTGTTAGATTCTTTATATTATCACTTCACACACTCCTGCTTGGCCATCTGTGGCATATCAGGGGAAATGCCTTCCCAGAAAGGAACAGAAAGAGTCTGTAAAGTTTATAGTGACAAGGAATCTCTTTAAAAGTTGGTGCCTAACAAGTTGGTACCTCCTTTGCCATGAAGAATGTACATGGCAGCTGCAAGCTTTGAAAGTTGACAGCTGCACTGCACTCTCCCAGAATTGGGAGTGCTTTCCCATTGGCCAATTTGGCCTGCAGTCTACAGGGTTGAAGGTTTCTTTCTGCCTCTGCTGTAGCTTGCATCCATAGGGCACGTCCAGATGAGCGCACACGTGACTCTTGTGGCAATTCAAAGGAGTTTGAGATGCCACAAAATGCATGCCAGGAACAAGAAAAAAAACATTTCCTGCACTACATATTTGCAATATAGGCTCAAAATTGGGTGCCTAGACATCCAGGTACCAAAATTAAAACTGGGTAAAAAAAGCAGGGCAGAGCAGTCCTGGACCATGCCCTGAGGCAACCAGAGGCTTGGGTCATCCACAGAGACACTCTGGTAGCCAGCCAGAGTGTCTGTATGGCTGGCCTTTGCCCTGATGCTGCAGCACGATGCCGGCCCATGCAGTGCAAACAGCGGTGCAGGCTGCAGCGACCTGGACCCAAGCTCCATTCCACGTAAGTAGGGGGTGGAGGGGCTGAAGGGGAGGTGGACTAGTGAGGGTGCAGAGAACCATGGGACAGGAAGCTCAGGTGAGACCCTGCCTACCCTGCAGAGGGCCCACATGCCCACAGCATGGCCCCAGCTCCCCACCCAACCCCCACCCCCTGCATGGCCCCAGCCCCCTACCCTGCCCACTGGAGAACCTGACACATTTGGTGTCCTCCAGCTGGCCCAGGTGGTAGAGTGGGGAGTGCCATGATACCAGGAAAGGTGCAAGCCCCACAACAAACTCTGGTGGACTGGAGGACACAGGGGGGCAGGGGCGACTGCCATAATGCAGGACCTTGTCAACAAAGGCAAGGATGTCAAGAGGTAAGGCAGATTTCACCTCCTGGACTAGGCAGAAAATCGCATGTGTCATGGGTAAACCCATGTGTTGGACCAGCACAGCAGGGTCCATCCATGCCTGCCTATCATAGTCCAGGAGGTCTCTGATATGGGTGGCACCAGCCTCTGTTGCAACTGAGGTGCCTGTGTCATCAGCACCTGTACCTGGGGTTTCCAAAACAGATTGGCACCCTAGGCAAGTGTTGTAGGGGACCTGGAAGCAGAGACCAGACTCCAGGCCCAGAAGAGGTTCTGGTAGAATTATGGCACCCCTCACAGGTCCTGCAGGTCCTGCAGGGAGAAGCCCCGCAGACCAAGGGGCTGCCAGTTGCATGAACAATGTGTGCCCTCAGAGGCTGGGGAGGCACAGCAACTGCCTGTAGGCAGCGGCGGCAGTGGTGGCAGTGGGCACATGGCAGCATCAATAGGGGAGCTTCCACAGGCGGCCGTGGTGGTATTGGCGGTGGGGTTGGGCCAAGCGGTAAGCTCCTGCAGGTGTCAGTGGTACTTCTCTCAGGGGGTGCACTCGCATGTACCCCATATTTGTCGCCAATGGCCAGTCATACTGGAGCCCCCAAAAGATGTGGAGGAAGGCGCACCCTAGGTAGCCCCATGCTGCATGGCTACTGATACAGTATAGCAGTCTCTGCAGGGCCTGAAGGCAAATCGTAAGGACCTGGCTGCTCAGGCAAACTAGGTCCTGGCCACCCTCCCACAAGGGGAGGCTCTGGACCTCCACAGTGACTCAGTGCCATCCTGGCCAGAAAAGCTCCAGTGACCATCTCTGGAGCCCAGCCAAGACCTTGGGGGTCACTGGCAGGGTGTAGAAGTGGTGCCAGAGCATGGACAGGACCAGCTGGTTCAACACCAGTGCTCTCCACAAGTGCTCTCCCATGGCCAGAGTCACTCCACCACCCTTGACTCCAGCTGATGCCAGTTCTCTGTCAGGGAGGGGTCCATGAGGGACAAGTAGACCCCCAGGCAGAGCAGAAAGCCTGTGCTCCATTGCAAGGTGCGGGGAGTGAGTCTACCTGCTACCTGTCACCCACCATCAAGCCAAAGCTCTTGAGGCAGTTGACCCCAGCAGAGGAGGCCTCTGAGTACAGTGCCTGGTTGGCCCCCATCCACACCAGGTTGCCTGGGTCCTGGACCATGAGGAGTATTTCTTTGGCATACACTGACAAGACCAGCTGCACTGCTGGCTCCCAAAGCACCAACCCTGCCACCAGCCTCCACAGGAGACAAGGAAGGGGTCCAGGGCCAAGGCATACAGCTGGCATGACAGCAGACAGCCTTGTTGTACCCCTCACCTGAATGGAATAGGCTCCGTCAGAGTCGAGTTGAGCTTGACCAGACACTAGAGGAGGGACACGGGATGCCACTTCCTCAGATTGCGGGGGTCACCCAGGAGGATCAACAAGGCCCTCCAGTATGACAAGGGGAGCTTCCCAGTTCCTTTGGATTTGGCCCAGACTGCGGCAATATTTGGACCAGGGATGTCCCAGAAGACCTGGTAGAACTCTGCATCCAATCCATCAATGCCCAGTGCCTTGCTGCCAGGCATCAGATGGAGGGCAGCTGAAAACTCTGCCAGAGTGAAGGGAGCCTTCAGCTGGTCTCAGTTGCCCATGCTGAACTGCAGGAGTCCCTCCCACAGGACCAATGAGCTTTGGCATCGGTTGGATCCAGGGAGAAGAGCTCTTTGTTGAAGGTTCACGTGCACTGGTGCATCTCACCTGGATCTGTGAGGGGGTTCAGTCACCCACCAGAAGGCAAGTGAAGTGCTTCTTGGCCCCCCGCCTCCTCTCCAGGGCATATAAAGGGGAGGAAGCCCTGGTCCATCTCCTGGGGGATCTAGACGCATGAGTGGACAAATGCACCATAGGTGAAGTGGTCATTCAGAGTGTGAAGCTCTTCCCCCCTCTCTCTCAACACCATCCTCAGAGGGACAGGTTGGTTGGGTTGGTGGTCAGGCACCTCTCCAGCTCCAGCACTTCCCACTTGAGCTTCTCCCAGACTGCCTCCCTCTGCCGGGTGTGCCCCCAAGCGTAGCTGTAGCAAAAAAGCCAGATGCGCACCTTCCACCATCTCCAAGCCAAGAGGAAAGCTGCCCATTGCTCCCACCAGGCCAGCCAGAAGTTCTGGAAGGCCTCCCTGAAGCCCACATCCTCCAGCATACCAAGCTGATCCTGGATACCAAGCCTCAGCTTGGCCTGGGCAGAGGCAAGGTGGTGATTGCTGAATGGGGTCTGCTGGATGCCAGAGGAGCAGGCCTGGGCAAAGCATGGTAATGAGATATAAATTTGATTGAACTGGGGGTGGCATGCCTGCTTCTCTTCCACCCTCATGTAGGTGAAGGCAGGGGGGCCATTAAGGTGACAGGAGTACCAGACATCCACCAGGGAGTACTCTGTCAGGATCTCCCTGAGGATGCCCATGGTGGCCTGGTTCCGCTCCCTGCCTGATCAGTCTTGGACATCCAGGGTGACATTAAAGTCCTTGCTAAGGACCAAGCACTCATGAGGGTTAAAAGTGCCGATGTAAGTGGTCACCTGGTGGAAAAATTCCGCCAACTCCGGGTCCTTCTCAGGGGCATACATGTTAAATATCTTTGAGAGTTGTGATCAAAAATGACATCATGGCTGGGTGTTGGAGTAGACAGTTCCGCAGGAGCCTCATGCACATCAATGCCTGCTGTGGGGCCTGCCTCTCATAAGCATAGAGGGCATCTATGTAACTGTGGGTCCACCTATAAATCTGGACGTTGCAGCTCTTGCCTTGCCTTCCCCTACCAATGCCCTTGCAGTGTCAAGGACACTGTCAAATTCCCCCCTGTGGTCCAAGGTAAGCTGCACCTTGCTGATGGACCACTGGGTGTACTCACGGTCAAGAAATGCAAATAGCTTGCCCACGGGGAGTGCCAGGACCGAGAGGTCTGCAGGCTCTGCTGAGCCTGTTAGTTCTTGGGCATCCTTCTCCTGGTCCTGGGTCTCAGTGGGCTCCTTAGGCACCATCTGAACCCTCTGGTCTGCTAAGACTCTGAACTAGGATTGGGATTGGGAGCTCTCTGCAGCCCCGTGGGACAAAGTTGAGGGTAAAATTGAGTGTGGAGCTCCCTCACAAGATGGCAAGGTAGAGCTGGAGCCCTGGGGATCTATGCAGGTTCCCCGATAAGACCGGCCTGTCAGTCAGGGGACTTCATCTTGACCCCCTCTGGTGTGGGATCATAGGGCAAGCTGGTAGTCAGATTTTTCTGGGAGGGAGAGGGAAGAGACCCATCAGGCACCGGGGTGCCTTTGGTGTCTGCCTTGGGGTCCTGGAAAAGGGGACCTCCCTCCTCAGGACTCACTGCGTTGAGTCCCAGGGTTCCTGTTGCCCCCAGATCATCAGAGGGGGAGGGCTTCACTGCCAGACCTTCCTTTGGGTGAGCCTCAGCCTCAGCCTTGGCACACATGGTCTTGGGGGTTAGATCCTGGCCAGCCAAGTGGGGGGCTTCCTCCATGGGCTCCTGTTCTGGAGTGTCCAGCAGCCCTGAAACATCTTCCACTGGGATACATTTTACCTTTCCTGGGGGTGGGGTGTTAGGCACAGCTGAGGAGGCCCCTGGAAGCTGGGCCGCTCCTTCCCTGCCCCCCCATGTGGTGGCTCTTTCCCCCCATGTGGTGGTCTCAGGAGGGGTTCTTCCACTTCAGAGGGTTCCAGCTGTGCCCAGGACTTCCTCTTGGCTTTGCATCTGGAGGGGACCTGCACCCGCTCATCCATGGGGTGGTCCTTAGGTGGACAGGCTCTGGTAGGAGAAGGTGCGGGTTGGGAGAGTGGGGCAGTTACAGCAGAGGCAAGGCTAGGGGCAGAGGGGCCCCACTCCCTCACTCCCCTTGACTGCTATCTCCCTCTCTGGGACTCCTCCAAACTTGGTTGGGGGTGGGGTTCCCTGAGCTCATGGGGGGCTGGAAATTGTGGCTGGGGTGCCAGGGGGGCCTTAAACCCACAAATACCCTCTCATCCTGGCCAATGTGGCATGACACCAGACACACCGCAGGTCCAACAGCGTATAGAACACCCCACCAGGGCACCCTGAAAAGGAATCACAAGGCACCTCTTGTGAATGTGTCGGGGACAGTGCAGGGGTGCTGGAGCTTACCTACCTCTCCCAAGGTGGGGGGGGGGGGGGGGGGGCGCGAGCTGCCAGCAGGACAAGCGGTCCCTGAGCTGCAGAGGAACTTGGTGCTTTCCTCCATGGTTGCAGTGCCCACCAGGCAGCATCCACCCACTAGCACCCAGACCAGGTGGTCCCAGGGGGATCTGCAACCACGGAGGGAAGCACTGGGCCCCATGCAGCTCAGGGGCTGTGTGACCCAGCAGCAACTGGTGCAGGCAGGCTTGAGTGAAGAAAAAAAAAAGGGGTGAGGTGACTAATCATTTTTTTCCCCATTTTTTCCCCACAGCCTGCTTGCCTGCCTGAGCTGCACAAGGGCCTGGTGCTTCCCTCCATGGCTGTGGTGCCCCCCAGGACCGCCCAGGCCAGGTGCCAGCAGGCAACTACCACCTGTGGGGCCCAACCACTGCAGAGGGAAGCACCAGGGTCTCCTGCAGCTCAGGGACTGCTTGACCAACCAGCAGCTCACCTCAACCCTCCTCAATGGGAGAGGCAGGTAAGCTCTAAGGATTGGGCCCCTAACCCTTGTTTACACATGCCGGGGTTTAGTTCAGTTTAGCTCTCCCTAAATTGAAACAATGGAAATGGTGGGTTTTTAAAAACACGCCATTTCAATTTAGGGGGAACTAAACTGAACTAAACCTGTGTTGCTTGTACAAGCACCCATAGACTAGGAAAATATGAAGCTACAAAAATATATACACCCCATTGACTATGGAACCACATGAGGAGTTTCACAGCAGGCAGGCAGCAAATTATGTGAAGTCATGATGTATTCAGAAAAAAATGTTTGGGTGGAACTATTACTGTAAATTCACTCATTTACATGGATGGAATGAAATGGCATATTCAGATACTAAAGTCAGTGTGCAATTACTTTGGAAGTCAACAAGTAATATATGGCAAAAAACTTCTTCCTGCAACTTACTGCATATAAAATAACTTCTAGTAATTGAATTTGTCTAACTTTTATATCTTTATTATGATTATTTTTTAATATTGTGTTAAAAGTAATAATCCTAATCAGGACTTGGATGTTTACAGACAAGAATGGACCACTGCCCTAAGGATCTTGTACACTAATCTGTGAGAAGATTTACCAGAAATTACTGCTTGTGTGGTCATACATACTATTTGGTGCAGAACAACCCCCATAACAACTTAAATCAAATGAGCTGTACACAACAGCTGTAGCTTAGCTGTCATTGATGGGCTGATCTCTTGTAGATACTGCAAGTGTTCTAGATCTTCTATGTTTCATGTATCTAAGAGATTCATCTCCCTGGTACCACACAGTGCCTATACACATGATGGGAGGCAAGGGGGTGGAGGGGGACATTAATTAGAGAGGTTCCAGGAGAGCTGCTTTAAACCACAGTGTTACATGTATCAAGCCCCCACAGTTTTAAAATGGCTGCAGGATGCTATAACTAAAGGTCATTTGACAGGCTATAATTAAAGCACCCCAGTGGCCATTTTTAAACACATAGAGGGCTTATACATGTGATGCTGCAATGATGTTGGAGCATTCTAATTAGAATGTGGAACAGACTTGATTAACTTAGTCTGCTTTGACTTGTTTTAATTAAAACAAGTTGGAGCATATATATGTATAGACAGCTACAGTAATTAAGATGGTTCACAGTATTTAAAATCTCAATTCCTCCCAGTTTTTTAATCTCCCCCACTACCGTCCCACATGTCAAAATAACGGATGCCTGTATAGGAGCAGGGAGGCTGCTCTGACCAGCTGGAATTCCATTATTACATTAATTCCATTATTTGATTAATTGAGTCTTCTAGAGAGTGGCAATTACTGCACTCCAGCATCCTCCTGCATCTTGTGTATCAGCACATCTAATGAGATTTAGTTCAAGTGTCCCTGTCCCAGTCGCCTGCGGAGGGCTTGGGATTGAGAGTATGGCCAGGGGTAGAAAGGTAAGCAAGGTTTATTGACTTAACAAAAACACAACTACGCGTAGTAACACAACAAACAATGACAGACAAAAGCAATTCATGTCAGCAACTTATCGGCAGTCCCCTCTGATGCCTGATACACAGCAAGCTTCTCTTTCCGCAAAGTTCAGCGAAGTCAGGCGTCCCTGAACAGCACTGTCCGAAGGGTACCAGGAAGGATCCTGGAATGCAGTCCTTGGGTTCCTCGAGGTCCACGGGCCCACTGATCCAGCCAACAGCTAACTAATCCTTTTCACAGAGCTGTATCTTCCTTCTGAATGGTTTCCAGATATTCCAGCTCATTTATAGCTTCTGAATGGTTCTGATAACGTACAGCCACTCAGATTCCTTTTACTTCAACTGTCCTTAGACTGACCAATTAGCAGTACAAGACTTGCATTCCTTTGATAAGGTAATTTCGATTATGCCACAGGGCCTTACTACTTCTAGGCTTTGCTAAATTTACTAGGCCTTACTTTATACAAGGCGTCACTACATCTTAGACTTTAATTAGACTTTTAGCAACAACATATAGCTTAATATCTAAACAAACACAGAAAAACACTTGGTTTAATCTTTATAGAGCCTTCAGCAAGCACCTTTATCACACAGGCACACTTTTCAACTGTCACACTCCACCTTTTGCTTGCTGAAGCACTATGATGGCTACAATTAAAATGCTAAAGCCACATGTGCTGCATTGGGAAATGGGGAGGGATTTATAAATTTAACTTGCATAGCATGAACAGATTTACAACAATGATTAAAACACCATTTAGCTGTTGCCACTAGGGCAATGCAAAATACTATGATACTTAAGATGGTTAGTCATGTAGTTGAGGTGGCACTTGGTGACACACGAATACTACAGATTACATCACACCATTTGCAAGGCTCGGCCATGTTGACAGCCAGACTGATGATTTACCCACCCTCTCGAGCAAGGAGAGCCAACTGAGTGCCTTGCCGAGCCTCTGCCTCAAGGCTTTTCAGCTTATTTTTTACTTCATTCCAGTTTTCTAACCGTGGCATGTCTACACCTGATACCCATGAAGTAGGTATCATAAAGTTGAGAGGTATAGTCTCAAAGGAAATTTCTGGCCATTTTAGGGCTATAGTACGGTAACTTAATTGCAGTAGAGCAACGGCTCCACTTTTAGCTCCTAAGCAACAGGAATTGCATAAAGTCCAGGTGGCACCATTTTCATGCAGCAAACAACCTGGTCCTTCATAACAAACACGTTGCCCTATTGTTACATATGATACATTAGGTAACTTATATACGCTGGTCATATTAGGTGGGCTGAGAGGCCAGCCTCTCCATAGGGTTCCTAATCTAATTAAGGTGCTACTAATTTGAACTAAGGGGGACTGTGCTACATGCCAAGGGCCATCGGGGGTAACTATTTTCCCTATGGGGTGATGCAGATTCTAGTCTTAAAGGCATCCTCTTCCTAGTTCTATGTTTAGCAAATAAGCAGTGGTCTAGTTTTTATTTTTTACCTCCTGCACCAGAAATGAACATTTTCCTTTATCACAGCTTTCCAAGTGGTAATTCAGGTACTTTGATAGGGGTATCTTTCTTTAAATGTTGCAGGCATCCCATGACGCTCTAAGTCAGGGGCCATTCTCTATTTTTAACTTTGTTTATTACCTGGGAAAAATGCATATTTAATGATAACTGAACTTGTGCACCAGCAGTACTTCAAGTTTGATTTTTGTCTGCTTTAAAAGCAGTGTCCATCATGACCTGGACAAGATGGGCTGTCTTTAAAGCTACATCAGTTAGCAATTTGTCAGTGTGCTCTAACATTTTTCTTTCGAGCATGCCTCTCCTAGTGAGCAGCCCTACCACCTGTTGGAGACTGGCTACTCCTTCACTGTTTTTCTGGGATTTATTCAAGTTCTACACATTTATAGCTAAGTCCATGCCAAAGATAACGTGGAGTATTTCCTCACTTGTGGGACTAAGCGCACTTATGGAACAGAAAATGACTGGCCATTTCCATCTAAGTAACCCTTCAGCTACCCAAGCTCCCGCTGAACAGTTTGGAAAAGTAGCTTGGACATACTATTGTTCTGGTCTGAACAATACTCAGGCAGTGAACAATGAAACATTTAGGAGGGTTGGGATTTTAACTTGTGACCTCCACCAGGGTGTGGAGTTATACACGGGCAGTGTCGGGGCCTCCCATGGGGAAACGGCCAGAGATAGCAGTGAACACTCCATTTTCTTACAGATCACATTTATTTTTCCTTCTTTGGGAGCTTGTAACCATGCTGCACCTTCCAGAGAGTGAAAGAGCTCCCACTGTCGCTAATGGGGACCATGTTGTATCGGGTTAATGAAACGCCATTGTCCTGGCAGAATTATAGCACTGATTTGCTTTAGGAATGCCACTGGTATAAAAGGATGAGGATGAGTGGTGGAGACTTGTGGATACAGCCTTCTTCTGGTTGTATTAAAGTGGGTACCATTCCACCATGCCTCTGTATAGGTATGATTTACAAACCATGTAATAACTTTATTCTAACCTGTAATGTGTTCTCCCACCTGGTGGGCCTCACACCAATCCTGGAGAGTGTTGTCATCCATAGGGATGGGAAGGGGCAGATTCTCCCATAAATCCAGTGGCTCAAGAGGCTGAACAGATGCAGAATGCACTATTGGGGACACAAACTCAGGGGCGTTGAGCTCAATGGGGTTTCTCTCAGAAAGTATGTAACAACAAATTCCCAAATGAGCAGAGCTACAACAATTACCTCCCCTCCCACAGTTAGCCATTCCAGCCTTCAGGTAGGGAATGAACCCAAGATAATAACTGGTGCCACAGGTGCACTGACAGTTACCACCTTGCCAGTCAACTATCCTGTTTCTTTTACTCGGAGACCAGGACTTCACTTGCTCCAGGGTGGCAGGTTTCTTCTAGTATGGATACTACAGCTGGACCATGTGAAGGCCATCTGAACGTGTTTCTGGGGGATGCTCTTCAGGCTCAGGCCACTCCTTGAGGTCTTCAGGAGCAAGTTCATTAATATCTGGGTAATAAGAAGGATTCTTCAGTGGCAGGCTCAATTAGAAATGGTTATGGCTGCACTTGTGGACAGATCCAATCTGTAGGAACAAGACAACAAGGAGCTTGGCTCCCATTAGATAAATCTGACTTAAATACCCACCATGTATTAGGCATACCTTTTGCTAATAATGTCCCCTCCCATTTATTTCCTTGAGGATGCTTCACTACTACCCAATCTCCTGCCTGGAGCTTTCCTGCGTCACCACCCCTAGGTCGTTCTACTGCCGGCTCCCTGGGACCACCCAATCTAAAGGCCTGTTGCATAGGGCTACCTCCCGGATGGGGTCAGTCATTGGCCCAATTGATAGCTCAATCCAGGTGCAAGTCCCAGTCTTTAAGAGCCAGGCCAGCGGCCAACCGCAAATTGCATTTGAGGATGCTATTGGCTCATTCTACCAATCCGTTAGACTGTGGGTGGTATGGGAGGTGATACGTCCATAACATGCTATGTTTTGCGGTCTAGTCATACACAAGATGATTGTGGAAGTGAGGGCCATTATCATTCTGTAGTTTTATAGGTGGTGGATACACAGCTAGCAGAGTTTCCAGTGCTACACAAGTGTCCTGGGCTTTAGCTCTCACTGAGGTGTGGGCAAACGTTATCCTCGTGATAACTTCTACAGCTACAAACACATAGCGTCGCAACATGTCTTTGATATTAATGGATTCTATCCATGCAGGCTTATAACTCTAAATGCTTTCTGTCAAGGCTGGTAGTGATGGGATGGCAGCCGTCAAGGGGTTAGTATTAGCATTCAAAGCTCGAAAGTCAATAGTCAACTCCCACCCTCTATTTGGCTTGCGCACTGGCCACACTGGATTGTTATACGGACAGTGGGTTCAAATAGTAGTCTCATCTTTTAACTGCTGGCTTATAATACACTGAATAGGTTGGGTGGCCTCGGGGAGAGTTCAATACTGGGGTCTGTGTACTCTTTTCATGGGAGGCAGGGCTAGTGGGATCATGCTACATTGAGTTACATCGTTATAGCCGTTTCTTCTCGTTCTCGGTGAGGCACTGCGCACCCAAACTGCCAATACTCTTGTTCAAGGGCAAACCGCTGTCCTCTTAGTACATTAAGTCCCAGTAAGCTTGGTCCCCCTTTAAGTATTACTGTGGCCGCTGTTACCTCAGAGCCATTAGGTAACACGAAGGTTGCTTGGACCAGATGTCCTGGTCATCTGGTGCCTCTGACTCCAATTACTTGATAAGGGGTTCCTTTCTCCCCCTTCCAATCTACAGAATCTAAAATGCAAATCTGGGCACCTGTGTTTAATAGCATATCAATTGACTTTTCACTTTTACTTAATTGAATCTGTACAGGAATTAAGGGGCCAATATTAACTTTAGATACTGGTTCTCAGCCTGCTGCTACCCCCATTGTGGCTCCTTTCTTTGGGGATTGGGCTGGCCGGACTCCCTAGGCCATGTGATCAGGCAGGGTAAAGGCTGGCGGCCCCCGCATGTGCCTGGGAAAATGTTGACAGTTTTGCTCTCAGGGCAGAGAATCTCTCCGGTGACACTGTTGGTGGCACAAAAGGCTTTGCTTTTGGTCTTGCCCTTTTGGTACAGTGTTTAGCCCACAGCCCTTGCAAGACATTGGTGGGCACTCCATCAATTTGCACTTCATTTAAACAGGCAGCTAACAAGTCTTTCCACATTTTTGCTTGCGGAGTCTTGGGCCGATCTTTCCCGGCTTTTCTCAACAATTTGGGATGGGGTGGGGTGGGGTCAGGGGGTTTATCTTCCACTGAGGCCACTGCCATGACCTTAGCAGTTTTCATCAGCTTGATAAGCCTTGGCTTCTGCAAAATGGGTAGAAGCTGCACTAATTGCTGGATCGTATCCCTTACCGGGTGATTCACTGCCTCTGGCTCCAAAGCCAACAAGGCCGAGGTGCACTCTGTTGGTGCTTGTCATAAAACTTCTTCCACAACAGTACTGTCACAACTTCTGCATTTGGCATGTGAGACCAAACCACTGCAGGAATGATTTTAGTTAGTGATAATAGATACAAGCAGCAGACAGCCTCTTTTAAATTGGCCCATGCCCAAGAGGCAGGGTTAAGCTCTTCTTCTATAAGTGGCTGCAGTGGCTTGGAGTGCAGCAGAAAACAAAGTAACATTTTCATTACTTTCTGCAAACTGATTTAACTGGACCTCAGGGCGCAGAACCATTTTTGCAGCTTCAGCTCTACTCACTGAAATTGCAAATGCTTCTTCACTATACATTTGAACTAGCCAGTTTATTACTGGATCTCCTAGCTTGGACTTCTGCTGCTTTTGAATATTTTTAATCTCTGCACAGGTAAAAGAATGCAGCTCTGTTCAGGGATTCTCTCCTTGCAGCCTTGAATGAGTTATCACCATGGGAAAAACTTGGCTGAGTTTCTCCCTTGGGGCGGGGAAGGCCCTCTGGGCAGGAACATACGGGGGTGTTTCAGCAAGAGGCTTATCATAAATCTCCTCCTCTCCATCAATTTTATCCCTTTGATCTTCCCAGAGCTTAACGTTTGCTTTATCTCTATACAGACACTTGTGCGAGGATCGCTCTACAGCCTGCGCTAATTGCACTTTTTTCTGGATGAGAGCAGCCACGCGCGGGATCATAATTTTTCCTGTCTTCAGTTTTAATGTTTCCAAGCAGCTCTGCGTAGCTCGCACACCCTCACACGCCACGCTGTTGGAATTTCTCACATCTTCTAACTCCTTATTTAGCCGGGTGACCTCTTCCCGGAGCTGGGTATTCTCTTCAGCCCCTAACCGCAGGCATGTTGGCAGCAGCCATAACAGGCACCCCTTCTCGGGCTTACCCTGGGCAGCAGTAGCAAACCTAGCCCAATGATCAGGTACAGTTCCTGGGTCACTCCAGGCAAGTCTCAACCTATCCTTATCCCACCCGTGATTCTCCATCCCTGTCACTTCCTTAAGCAAAGCCACTAACAGGGCCCACACAACTCCCGTCATTCCAACCTTTCTCTCCAGACCAGAGCCTCTCAGTCTTGTTTGTGACATCAATTTATGTCCCAGCTGCCTGTGGAGGGTTAAGGATTGAGAGTATGGTTGGGGGTAGAAAGGTAAGAAAAGTTTATTGACTTAACAAAAACACAACTACCCGTAGTAACAAAACAAACAATGACAGACAAAAGCAATTCACGTCCGCAACTTATCAACAGCCCCCTCTGTTGCCTCATACACAGCAAGCTTCTCTTTCCACAAAGTTCAGCGAAGTCAGGCATCCTTGAACAGAATGGTCTGAAGGGTACCGGGAAGGACCCTGGAATGCAGTCCTTGGGTTCCTCGAGGTCCACGGGCCCACTGATCCAGCCAACAACTAAACTAATCCTTTTCACAGAGCTGTATCTTCCTTCTGAATGGTTTCCAGATATTCCAGCTCATTTATAGCTTCTGAATAGTTCTGATAACGTACAACCACTCAGATTCCTTTTACTTCAACTGTCCTTAGACTGACCAATTAGCAGTACAAGCCTTGCATTCTTTTGATAAGGTAATTTTAACTACATCACAGGGCCTTACTACTTCTAGGCTTTGCTAAATTTACTAGGCCTTACTTTATACAAGGCCTCACTGCATCTTAGACTTTAATTAGGCTTTTAGCAACAACATATAGCTTAATATCTAAACAAATACAGAAAAACACCTGGTTTAATCTTTATAGAGCCTTCAGCAAGCACCTTTATCACACAGGCACACTTTTCAGCTGTCACAGCCCTCCCCCCATTTTTAAGTGCGGGGACAATGATACACAAGATGTTGCAGCACTTTAATTAGAGTGGCTCTCAGAGATGCTCTAATTAAATCACCACCCCTCTACTCCTGGAGTACTTGTAAAAGAGCCCAGCAATTTATTTTTTAACCATCTCTACCAAACACCAAAGTGTAGAACATCAGAGACGATATAAAACTGATTCATTTTCTTTTTCTTTCCTTTTATTATCATTTGTCTGAAGCATAGGACTTTTTTGTTTTCCAAGGTTGTATTGCCATTCATAAATTCCATGGTTATTTATCAAAGCAATTATTATTGAAAACAACCTTACATTTTGGTTTTCAATTAATGTCCTTGAACACAAAACATGGGCCAGTGACTATCACTCAAATCTTCTTGTGGACTCTTGTCATATGTTATGTCATTCTCGTAACATTTCTCAAAACAGCTTCATGTCCCTTAGAAACCTGGAGGCATGGTATTGAATCTGTTTCCTATTAAAGGTTGAAAGCTATCTATTAAAAGGTGAAAGGCAGTACAAAGTTTTATTTAATTTTTTTAAAAATCAGATATTTGAGCAAAGAAAAAAAATTAAGGTGATGATTAAAACTATCTGCCAAAATTATTGGTGCTTCAAAATTAGTTTAAATTCCCAAATCATCAAAGTACTTAGATATATGAATAATTGTAAACACAAGAATAGTTCTCTTGAAACCAGAATTAATAATGTCACTTTAGGTTACATATATGCTTAAGTACCATGATGAATTGCATTCTGAAGTTACAGAAAAGGACATCTATTTTTCATGATAAATTTCTGCTTTTTGGGACACTGAGTGCATCTACACAAGATGCTTTACTAAGCAGTAGCATAGTGTACTTCACAGTAAGCATGTGCACATGCTTACTGCACAGTAAATATTGCTAATCACAAGTAAATTTTCTACCTGCAAATGCAAGTAGCAAATTTACTTGTGATTACTAACTGTATAGTAGTGCTCATGTAAACACTTAACTGGGAGCAAATCTGCTCCCAGTCAGCTGGCTAACAGAGGGTGGGAGATTGCTCTCTGCCTTCAGGAGCTGACTGCTGCCAGGGTGGGATCTGCTACCAGAGCCCATGCAGAGACTATGTACCACTTCCCCAGCAGCAGGAAGCTCTGAGTCCCCCATTCTGAGATCGCAACAGTGGGGCTGGCACTGGGAAATCCTTATCTGCCAGCCCAAACCCTGCAGCTGTCGTGGAGCTAGCACTGAGATGTCCCTGCTGGTTGGTGCTGGGGAGCCTGTTATTTACCCAGTCCTGTGATCATGGAGCTGGGTGGGAAACTGTTTGGAGAGCCTGTTCCCTGTTCAGTTCCATTTGCATGGAGCTGGGTGAGGAAGAGGTGGGCCTGTTGCCCACTCAGCTTTGCACTCATGGCGATGAGTGAGAAACAGGCTCTCCAGCCCCAAACACACAATCATAGATTCATAGATTCATAGATGTTAGGGTCAGAAGGGACCTCAGTAGGTCATCAAGTCTGACCCCCGGCTCTGGGCAGGAAAGAGCGCTGGGGTCAGACGACCGCAGCTAAGTGCTTGTCCAGTCTCCTCTTGAAGACCCCAAGGGAGGTGAGAGCACCACCTCCCTTGGAAGCCCATTCCAGATTCTAGCAACACTTACTGTGAAGAACTTCTTTCTAATGTCCAAACTAAACCTGCTCTCCATCAATTTGTGGCCATTGCTCCTAGTTACTCCAGGGGGTGCCCTAGTAAACAGAGCATTTCCTATTCCCTACTGCCCTCCCCTGATGAATTTATAAGCGGACACAAAATCACCTCTCAGCCTTCTCTTGCAAAGGCTGAAGAGATCTAGGTCCCTCAGTCTCTCCTAGTAGTGCCTTGCCTGCAGGGCTCTGACCATACGAGTGGCCCTCCTCTGAACCCTCTCAAGATTCTCTGCATCCGTCTTGAAGTGCAGCAACCAAAACTGGATGTAGTACTCCAACTGCCGCCTGACCAGTGTTGCATAGAGGGGAAACATCACCTCCCTGGAACTGTTTGTCATGCATCTGATAATTCATGGTAAAGTGTGTTTAGCCTTGTTGATCACTTCATCACATTGGTGACACAAGTTCATCTTGGAGTCAACTATGGCCCCAAAATCCCTTTCCACTGCTGTGCTGCTGAGAAGGTCATCCCCCAGCCTGTAAGTGTTTTGGTGGTTCTTTTTGCCCAGGTGCAGCACTTTGCACTTGTCTTTGTTGAACTGCATCCTATTTCATTCTGCCTGTTTTTCCAACCTGTCCAGATCCACCTGGATCCATTCCCTACCCTCTGATGTCTTAATTTTGCCCCATAATTTAGTATTATTTGTGAACTTGGACAGGGTGCTCTCTATGCCCTCGTCCAAGCCACTGATGAAGACATTGAATAACACCAGTCCAAGGACCGATCCTTGCGGGACTCCACTGCCCACATCTTTCCAGGTCGATATCAACCCGTCCACCACCACTCTCTGGGTGCAACACCTAAGCCAATTTGTCACCCACCTGACTGTGTAATCATCTACATCACAACCTGTCAGTTTATTCACAAGAACAGAATGCAATATCATATCAAAGGTATCCTTAAATTCTAGGTAGATGACATCTACCTTGACTCCTGCATATAAGCATGTTGTGACCTGGTCATAAAAAGAAACAAGTTCAGGCAGGATCTACCTGCAATGAACCCATGCTGATTTCCTTTCAGCATTATTTCCCCCGTTGAGCTCCTACAAATGTGATCCTTAATATTTTTTTTTCCAGAGTTTTCCCAAAAATGGAGGTGAAACTAAGTGACCTATAGTTTCCTGGTTTGTCCCTCCTTCCCTTCTTGAAAATAGGGACCACATTGGCCCTTTTCCAGTCCTCTGGGGTCTGACCAGGTCACCATGCTCAAACAGCCATGCCAGTGGCTCTGCTATGACACTGTCTAATTCCTTCAGCACCCTTGGATGAAGTTCATCCGGGCCCACTGATTTGAACACATCCAGCCCCTCCAAGTGCCCCTTCACTAAGTCTGTGCTAACAGTTGGTTGGCTGGTGTCCCTTCTGCGCTTATATACAATCCAATTGGGAGATATGTCTTGGTCTATGTCTAAGAATACAGATGTAAAGAACTCATTGATGAGCTCAGCTTTGTTCCCCCTCTCTGTCACCAATTGTCCTAGTTGTCCTTAATTTTTGTTTCCAGCCTAAGTTCCAATCCTGCTTTGGCCTTCCTAACTGATTCCCTGCAAGTGCGAGCCAGGGAGGTATGCTCCTCCTTGGTAGCTACCCCCTATTTCCACAGCCTGTATACCTCTTTCTTTGCTCTTAGGCTTTCCTGGACTTCCCTGGTCAGCCAAGAGGGCTTCTTGGCCCCTTTTCCCCCTTTTATGTGCAATGGGATTGTTTCCTTCTGAGCTCGTAGGATAGCTCCCTTGAGGAACAACAACCCTTCCTGGACCCACATTTTGTCAATTATCTTGAGCTTTAATGCCTCACTAACTAATCTCTTGAGCACACTAAAGTTAGTCTTTCTGATGTCTAGCACTTCAGCCCTGCTGGTTAGTTTACCCACCCTTCGCCGGATAGTGAATTCAATCAATCGATGGTCACTATCCCCTAGGTTACCTTGTACCTGCAGATTCCCCAGCAGGTCATCACCTGTAGGCAACACAGGTGATGAAGTCCACCTGAAGTCCACACTGAAGTCCAGCAAGGCATTTCCCTAGTGGGATCATATACCTCCTGCATTAGGTAGAGGGCCTGTATGCAGGTTAAGAACGTACATGAGCAGTTAGATTTGGCTGACTGCTTCTCCCAGCATATGTCAGGGTAGTTTAGGTTACACATGACAACCATATCTCTTGACCATCATAGTGTGGGGGCTGGGAACTGTTCTTGTCAGAGGCAGGTCCTAGGCCCATGCCCTGATCAGGTGATGGAGGCACGGGGTTTGGAAAATGCTGCAGGGGTAGGGTAGGTACCAGTCCCCTGCCCCAATCCACCAGTGGGGTAGCTAGCAAAGAGCTCCCCTGCAGCTCTGTTCAAGCTCTCTGAAGTGCTTTCCAAGCCTTATGCCCCCAATCAGGGAGCTAAGGCCAGGAGCTCCCTGCTTCCAGGACAGGGAATCATTGTCCCCATCCTGGCAGCAGGTAGCCCCCTGGGAGCAGGGTGAAATGTCTCAGCCCCAATCAGGAGACAGATATCTCCTGGCCTGGGGCTCCTTGCCAGCCCCTGGGCTAGCACCGACAGGGAGCCTAGCGCTCCCCCTGGTGGTGGCAGTGGCCCATTGCAGGGCTCCAGGAAGTGGGAAAAGTTTGCTGCCGTTAGCAGCAAATATGCTCCCATTTCCCTGCACGTGTGAACATCTGCCTGGGAGCACTTACTCCTGAGTAGTTTACTCATGGCTAAACTGTGCCCATATCTAATGCACATGTAGACACACCCTGTATTACTAAACTATTGGTATTGACTCTGGTTTCAATTTGATACATATGGTTGTGCTTAGAAGCAAATCTTTTCTTTTTAAGTTGAAGAAATAGGGCTACTGGCTCTTTCAGTACACACATCAAACCAGCTGCCAAATTATTTTATTTTAAAATTGAGTTAGTGTATGAACATAGGGATTTCTAAACTGTGGAAAACGTCTCTAAATAAATTAGTATGTAGTAATTGGGACAGATGGACATATCTTAATCCACATTAGTCATCCACAGTGCAGTTTCTAGACTTGTACCTGCCACATTTTAATAAGGAAACTCACTTTTTTATTTAGTAGGCTTAATTTTAATCAATGTATTAAAAATATTTCAGGAAGAATATTTTTGGTGATGGAGTATACAAAAAAGAAAGGATTTTTCACACGATTAATTGCTAAAGGTAAAGGTTACAAACTACTGCAGACATATATTTTAATGACAACCCAGCATCTTGAACATAATTCCATATTAAAAAAGACTACAGTAATCAATAATATATAATATAAAACTATATATTTTATCTAGAGACAGAAGGAAGTCAATGTGCTATACAGTAGGGCTGTGCGAAATTTTGCCAGCTGTTTTGTTATGATACTGTTTTGACTCATTTTTCATTTCAAGCTTGAAACAGCAAAATCAAAACAAAATGAAGGGCATAAAGACAAGACATTATGAAACACACCATGAAGCATGCTGGAAAGGCAGCTGGCAAGCCTTCAGGGATGGGTGGAAAAGGGGGTAGAGGGAGAGGTGTAAGTCCCCCGCTCCAGACTGAGAGACAGCTTCTTTGCTACAACAATCAGGCATGAGGCTTCCACTAGTATAGGCAGCAAGGAGAGGGGAGCAGTGCCAGTGCCACTGCCTGTGCCTGATCCTGCATTTCCTCCAAAAGTACCAGCCATAACCCCACCACCACCATGACAACAAGCACAAGCACCAGCATGACAGTCTCCTTCACCCCCATCTTACTTCCCATGCTGAGCCTTCCAGTGCCAGAAGGAGAGCTGGATCTAGATCTGAGTGCCCTAGCAAGGGAAATTCTGGGAAAGGAGTGGGAATCAGCTGAGTTTGTGCTCCACACCCCTCAAGTTTCCCCTAAAGCCAGGTCTTCTTCCCCAGAAAGCACTTCAGAGGAGGCTGAGGTAGAGGATGTGGAGGCAAGTGGCTCATCTGAGTCTGTTCCTCCTGTTGCTGTGCCTCTGCCTGCTGAGGAGGGGGAAAGTGCAGCCTCCACACATGCACCTGCACCCCAGAAGTGAGTGGGTAGTGTGGTCTGGGATCATTTTGAGCTGGAAGATGATCCCACATATGCTATCTGCCTGCACTGCTGAGCCAAAACCAGCTGGGGCAAAACAAAACACATGAGCACCACGGGGATGCTGATGCATCTCCGCAGGCACCACCCCCTTGCCCTTGCTCTTCCTCACCAGTGGGAGCATGCCCAAATGGAAGTCCCCCTCTCACTCCAAAGCCCCCATCCCTCTAAAGCAGAATCAGGCCACCCTGAAACAGTGGGGAAAAGGCAGACAGAAAGGGGTGCACGTTGCAAGGGTAAGAGAGATCATCCAGAGCACTGGGGAGATGCTTGCTGTGGATGGCCAACCATTTT
>NW_005842020.1:1780600-1820391 GCF_000455745.1 Alligator sinensis | reverse complement strand
GCAGGATGGTAGTGTCCTCCCTGTATTGAGGGTACTCCTGTGCAGGGAGTACTTGAGGGAGGAGCTGTGCAATGCAGGTCCACAGGTGGCCTTACACTTTACCTTGCTAAGATATATTTCTGGACCTTGTCTGCCAGTGCCATGTCTTTAGACCAACACCTGGAAGGACGCAGAGCCCTGGGCACATCTAAACCCCAAGGCTGGGACTGACAGGGAGAGTCCTCTGGCAGCTGCTGGAAAAAAAGGCTCTGTTACAGTTTGTCTGCCTGAGATTCTGCTGATGCTACTGTGCTGCTGCTCACTAAGTTATTACTTTACCTGTTATCATGTAATGTGGTGGACCATGCTGAGGCTGTAGGGGGGAGGAGACCTCACTGGGGCACACTACCATTTCATGCAGAGGCCCCAGTGCCAGTGAGGGCACACCTTAACACACACACAAAGTCTCACATGTCACCAGTTTTGCTTGTCAGCAGCTTGAGGTGCAGCTTCCCAGAAAAACCCTGCACTTATCTCCTTGAAACCTGGCAGGCATCATGGCCTCATCAGGGGCTACCATGACTGCAGTTTTTACCCCGCTGCACCTTAACACATACACACACACAGTCACCCATGTCATGAGTTTTGCTTGTCAGCAGCCTGAGGTGCAGTTTCCCAGGAACCCCTGGATCTATCTCCTTGAAACTTGGCAGTATTAATGGTCTCAGCAGGGGCTACCATGCCTGCTGTTTTTATCTCCCTGTGTATTAACACTTACAAGTGACATGAGTTTTACTTTCAAGACTTTGAGGTGCAGTTTCCCAGAAACTCCTGCACTTATTTCCTTGAAATTGGCAGGGGTCATGCCTCAGAAGGGGCTACCATCCCTACTCTTTTCATTCAAATCTGCCACAAAATGACAGTTATAAGCAGTTTTGTGGTTCCCCATTATAGACTATCAGCAAAACATCAAAACAGCATCAAAACAATGAACCAGTTTTGACAAAATGAAATAGAACTCAAAATAAAACACTGTCCTGTCAAAATGGTGAAACAGAAGTCAGAACAAAACAGTGCTGTTTTGCACAGCCCTACTATATAGCTCAGATATTCTGGAGTTTCCAGTTATGTCAGTCTATAGACATAGTTAAGCTTCTCACTGGAATAAAAAATTGAGGCAGTGGCTTATGAAGAACGAATACCAGGAAACAAGACACACATAAGAAATATCAATGAGAGTGTCAGTATCATTTGAACAGGCATATTAATGTTTGATTTTTCTGAGCTATAATAATCTAAAATTCTTCCTTTATCAATTATTTCATTACTTTTATTATAAAAAAATAGACTGTAATAGCAATAAGATATCAATTAATTGATTCTATTAATTTTTTAACTGAGGATCTTTGAGACAATGATCACCTTGTTTCTTCTGTGCTTATACAGCACCTTGCACAATGGGATAATAATCTAAGACTGAAAGTTCAGGATGATACAGCAGTTATGACTGAAAAGCAAATGGTTTTCCATCCTATGAAAATTACTAAAAAAATTAATTATTTTTCAGTTCTCACTGGAATAAAACAGACTTTTAAAATTCCATTTTATCCTGATCCTCCCCACCCCAAACAGAGAAAGATAAGAAACTAATATCCCAGTAGTTAAGTTTAAATATGGGAGAATGACTAGGGCAGGAATATGAGCCTATGTCTTTTAATTACAACTACAAAATATCACTTGCTTGGCCTTTTTCCATTTGTTGCCAGCTCTTTGGCTGACTTTGTTTTGCTGTGAAACCATAATAGCAAATTAGCTATTAGCTATTTTAGGTGCGTTTTGATCAGAAATGCCAAGCTGGATCTGATAAATCTATCTGAACAAAATATTTGTCCAAACTGGTATGTTCTCCAAGTTTTGGTTATTATAATGATAACTGTAGCTAGCTCCCACCTAACTGAAGGACCATCTCTCAATTCTTAATTCTTCTAAATTAGGGAGTATCTTTAAATTATAACTTTTATCACTGCAAGTAGGTCACAAATCACCATGACCAATAATAAAATTAACAATATTAAACTGAGCGGTATTGCAAGATACATAATGGGAATAGAAGAAGTTCATTAGCAGAATTCATCACATTCCATAAGCACATGAACATGAAATACATCAGGCACATGTTTATACATCTGACATATAGTAACAAATTGAGTCAGAAACAGAAGTCCCTCTTAATAATTTACAGGGACAACCGAAAAGTACAAATTTTCTTTTCTGAGTAAGTAGCTAGTGTGAAATGCTAGCCGGTGAACTAGAGTTCAACCTTTGGGACCAGTTCTGACCTCAGTGTGCCCAAAGGTAGCACAGGTTTAAACTACCCTGCATTGGAGGCACATTCTTCAGCACATTGACAAGTGGAAGAAGCAGTGATGGACCTTTATGCAGTAGCCTAAGGCATTTAAATACATGCTCTGAGAGTGCGGGGGCGGGTAGCTTTAATTAAACTGGCTCTGAGAGTCGGTCTAATTAAAGTGCCCAGAGTGTCTCATGTATCAGTGTCCCCGTGCTCAGAATGGTGGTGGGACACTTTAACTAAAGCTCGTTTGATAAGCTTCAGTTAAAACGCCACCACCACCATTTTCAAGTGCAGGGATGCTGATACACAAGATGCTGGAGTCTGCTGGAGTATGGTAGTTACCATGCTCTAACAGACTTGAGTAATCAAGCCTGCTCTGACACACTGTAATTGAAGCATGTTGGATGCTCCTGTATAGGCACCCCTAGTGTTTTACTCACTCACCTGTAATATGGATGGCTATGGTTCATTTTTTTTCCTTTGGTCTTTGAAATTATATCCCACACCCCCTAAAGTGTTCCCTGAACTACTCACTCGCTTTACAGTTAATTATTCTCTAGTTCTTCTAGCAATGCTTTTCCATGCACTACATTATAGATATACTTAAGTACAGTTAGAAGCATTTTATTTTGCTTTTGTTTTAGTGCAGAGGGTGCAGGGTGGGGTCAGGGAACAACCAAAATGCCTTTTCCCATTCCAAACTCCCTTTTTTTTTAACCTTTTAGATTTTTTGTTTGTTTGTTTAGATCCATACAAATGACTATGTACAAAGCATCACTTAAGATAGCACTTATTTATCTATGTAATGTTAAACATGGTCCCAAATGATATCCCATACACAAAGACTTTTCTAAATCCAGGCCTACTTTTTCAGTTCTTTTATAATATGAACTGACTGATATTTATTAAAACAAAAATATACTTTAACCAAAATGTAAGCAGGGAAACCTCATTAATGCAAAATGCAGAGACCCCCCCAAAAAAGTGACTTAGAAATAGAAATAGACAGGTCTGAAATAAACATATCCATATGCACATTACTATGGTATGTACAGTCCTAGCTGTGCAAGAGGCCGTGCACATGTTAATGGAAAAACCCAGTTGTATGATAACTGTATAGTTTTTTTTTCTTTTTGTAAACTCCTCTATGAATATGATCAGCCTTTCAATTCTTATATATTCTTTTATAACTAGCCAATTGCCCATTGTGAATGATGGAGGGTTTCAAGGATTGTTTACAAGTCCCCCACCACCCTGCGCTCACCCTTTGGGGCCGGCCATGTAAACAGTCCCTTTGCCACCACTGCCTCCTCCTCCAGCCTCTGGCACAACACCTCTGCCCCTCCCCCGTCCACCTCCACCTCCTCCCACAAAGCAGTGGGACTTCCCTCCACCTGAGGAGGCGGTGACAGTGGTGTCTTCTCCCTCCCCCTTGCCTGCTCACCTCCACCACCTCCCATGGAATAGTGGGGCTTTCCTCCACCTAAAGTGGCAATGGTGGCTAACTCCCACGTTTACCCACCCACCTCTGCCTCAACCGATAGAGCAGTGGGCCTTCCCTCCACCAGAGAAGGTAGCAGGGGCTCCTCCTTCCTCCCTCCCAACTGTCTGCCTCAGCCTCCACCTCCTCCCATGGAGCAGCAGGGCATCCTTCCACCTGAGGTGGCAGTGGCAGCAGCAACTCCCTTCCCCAGCCCACCTGCCTCCCCACCTCCATCTCCTCCTCCTCCTGTGGAGCAGTGGGGCTTCCTTCTACCTAGGTGGTGGCGGCAGCTCCCACCCCCCTGCTTATCTGCCTATGCCTCTGCCTCCTCCCATGGAGTAGTGGGGCTTCCCTCCACTTGAGGCACCATCTGTGGCAGCCTGTCTGCCTTCTTCCACAGAGAAGCTGGGCTTCCCTTCACCTGAGGAAGCAGCAGTGTCAGCAGTGGTGATGGCGGCTCCTTCCCCCCAGCCCATCAGTCTCCACCTCTGCCTCCACCTCCTCCCATGGAGCAGCAGCCCTTCCCTCCACCTGACGTGGCAGGGGAGACTCCCTGTATCCCTGCCTCCCACCTGCAGCTCCTTTTGTGGAGCAGCGGGGCTTCCCTCCACCTGAGGAGGCGGCAGTGGTGGCAGTGGTGGTGACTCCCTCCCCCCAGACCACCCACCTCTACCTCCACCTCCACCTCCTTCCATGGAGCAGTGGGGCTTCCCTCCACCTGAGGAGGTGGCAGCGGCAGCAGCAGTGGCTCTCTCCCCACTGCCTGCCCACCCACCTCTGCCTCTTCCTGCAAAGCAATGGGGCTTCTCTCCACTTCAGGTGGTGGCAGTGGCTCCCTCCCTCCAGCCCGCTCATGTCTACCTCCTCCCAGGGAGAAGTGGGGTTTTCCTTTGCTTGAGGAAGTGGCAGTGGCAGTGGCGGCGGTGGCGGCAATGGTGGTGGCTCCCTGCCCCCAGCCTGTCCATCCCCTCCTCCACCTCCTCCCACAGAGCAGCAAGGCTTCCCTTTGCTGAGGTGGCGGCAGCAGCTCCCATCCCCCTGCCTGCCTCCACCTTCTCCCATGAAGCATCAGGGCTTCCCTCTGCCTCAGGAGGTGGAGGCAGTGATGATGGCTTCCTGACCCCAGCCCACCTGCCTCTTCCTTCTCCCATGGAGCAGTGGGGCTTCCCTTCGCCAGCAGCAGTGGAGGTGGCAGCGGCTGCCTCCCCCTCTTGAGCTTCAGGGCAGGGAGTCAGAGCTGCATGGAGCACTGTTATCCATCTTTCAAGTGGCAGGCAGGCCTATCAATAGCCTAGGCATTGTTACTGAAGTTAGTCTAATTCATCCTTCACAACCATATGCTGATTAAAGTTCTTAATGCCTCTTATTGTACTCAGCCACTAGAAGACATGAAATACTTTTCACCCTTTAAGAATAGCTTTCTATGCTTTGTTTTCTGACACAATGTTAATTTTCCTTTCATGAGCTTTTTCTTCTGGTTTGTGAGTGATTTAACGTTCTCATTTGGTATAATCATTAATCATTTTTTTTGCTAAACAATGTGGTCTGGTTTAGTTTGAAAAAGTTGTACAAGTACATCTGGTCAATTCTACCAGACTTCTATATATTTTAGAGAGTATGTTTGTGCATATATATACCCACGCATGTATACATGCAAGCAAATACAATAAAATACCATGGATTCAGCATGCTGGTCCACCATTAATGCTGCCTGTAGCACATGCCCCACAGTAGCTCCACATCCACTGCAGCTGGTGTCAAATAGGTTTCACACATCACATGCAGCACACAGGACCAGGGCCAGTGTGTGCTACATACAGTATGCAGTAGTGTGGCCAGGATGATACAGTTTGGTCCATGGGCCACATTTTTGACACCCCTGCTCTATAGTTAGATATTGCCTGTTAGGACCAGTTGTTTGTTACAACCAGTTGACACAGTGCAGAAAACAACTTCTCCTTGTCTACAGTGATTGGAAAGCTGGGTCAGTTCTCAGGACTCCTCCACTATAGTAGATTAATGTGAACCTGATGTGCTTTACTCCACAGTGGGTGACTCTACATGAGACACTAGAAGCACAGTAGACTAATTCTACTGTGCATTAGTGCTGCAGGCAAAAACTGTGCTAATGCTCTAATGTGCAAAATTAGTCTACTGTGCATTAGTGTCACCTAAAATGCATGTACTGGTGCTACTGTCCAGTAGCACCAATTTTTATGACACATTTATTAGTACCTGTTATTACAATTACTAAACTAAATGCACAGTAAACACTGCACAATAATGCATGTGTAGACATGCCTAGTGTGTCAGATGAAACATAGTTTCATCCAGGGTTCTCTCTTTTTTTAATATACAGATGGGGCACACTCACTATTCATTACACTTTTTAGCCTCTTTACCTGTCATAAACATTACATCTGTCCACACCCAATGTATAGCTGTTTTAAAGTTCCAATTTTCTATTGAAGACAAGTCCAGTTAGACTTCTATATGAACCATTTACAATCAGTCTGCAAAAGTCTAAGGAAGTCTAAGCGGGTTTGAATTAAACATAGAGAAACTATTAAAAGATGTAAATTAGATGTGATTGGGTGCTTTAACTTACATCTGCCAAGCCTCAGTGGACTGGTTGTTCCCAGACTTCTTCATGATTAGGCAGAGTGGGTGTAAGTCCCTCTAAAGAAGCTTCAAGTGAATAAAGGTTTAGTTTATGTATCACACCTGCAATGGGCTCTCAGTGTCTGTTTCTAAATCAGTTTACTAATAAACTGGTAGGAGGGACCTACCTCTGAAAATGGAGGGAAAGATGTGTGTTGGGAGGAAATCTTACTTTCATCAGGGAATCAAAAAGTTCTGTTAATTCTGTCTCATGAAATTGAAGGAGGAACTGCTTTGCTGTGATATGAAACCCCAACCAGATATCTAGGCATGGCAGTGGCCTTAACTATTGGCCAAGGCAAGTGAAACATAGGATAGACTGTTCTGGTCTTAGACCTTTGGTTAATGACAGGTAGTAAAATCAAGTAATTTCCCTTTCCTCCTTCATGAACAATGAGGTGAAGTTATACATTACAGTTAGACCATACTAAGTGCACTTAAAATTTGTGAAAGCTGCTTTTTAACTTTTGCTAAATGCTCTCTGAGGCCAGATTCAGATGTGCAGGCATGTGCGGTTTGTGGCACCACATGTTGAACTTTAAGCTGTGTCCCATTCTCCTAATACGCAGCCCTGAAGCAAAATTTGCTACTGGAATTACCAAAAGACCCCACACTGAGGCATGGGGAGACAGCAGAGCATCCTGCCCAGGGCTGCCTGCTACCCCATCTTGAGGCAACCTGTACCTCAGTCAGCCAGGGAGCAGCTGGCTGGAGTTCGGGGTGCCACAAGATGGGGGCTCCACAGCACGTAGACACAGGCTGCCTGCTCCCCGCCCTTCGCTATGTGCTTCTCCCCAGCTGGCTGTGGCACAGTGCCTCAGTGCAAGGGCTCCACAGTGTGTGAAGTGCTGGAGGTAGTGGGGCAGGCAGCCATAGGTGACAGAAGGAGGGGGATAATGGAGTTTAGCCCCCTCCAAATGCGGGGCATTGGGAATGCCACAAGGCAGCATGGTCATGGGCTTCCAGTGGCTGAAGCAGGGGTGGAGAGGGTCCCCTCTAGCCTGGCAGCTCAGCCAAGGTTGGCTCCACTCTGGCCCCTGGCTCTGGGGCCCCCAGGTGGTGTGCAGGGCTGCATCTAGGGCTGGGACTGGGGCTGGGGCCAGGGAGGCAGCCAGTGCTGGCATGGGGCCAGGGCCGGGGCCGGGGCTGGGGCCAGCATGGTGCTGAACAACACCAGCGCCAGGCCACACTGTTCCCCCCCCCACAGCCCTTTCCCCTCTTCCCACCCCTTCCCCTGCAGACTTTCCTTTCTGGGGGGAGAAGGGGGATGCACACGCATGTGCACGTGCATGCTTAGCCCCCTCAATTTTTTTTTCTTCCTCCACCTATGCAAACACCCCCGAGCTGCCTGCTCAGCTGTCTCCATGTTCCTTCCTGGCTGGCTGGGGCACAGGGTGCCTCAGCATGGGGGCTGCCTCCCAGCTAGCCTCATGCTGAAGTACCCTATTCCCCAGCTAGCCCCCCGGCAGTACATGAAGCAGTGGAACAATGTGTCCCACTGCAAACAACAGGAGCAAGCGTGTGCACTGCAGCACAAAGTCGTAGAGGAAATTTGTGCTCCTACTATTTGTGTTGCTGCAATAGCATACCCCTGCTTGTGTGGACCTGGCCTGAGTGTCTGAAAGTTACACTGCTTTAGCAGAGGGTTAAATCTGGGCTATGCTGCCTAGCTTATGTTAGGGTAACTTCACTCTGCTCCACAGAGATAAAAGAAGCATTGCGCAGCCCTCCAACATTCCAGCACCCTCCCTTTCTTTCTGCCACATAGCAAAACAGATGTCCTGGCTCTTTGCTACTCCCCTGCTCACCAACCCTCTACTGGTAAGTCAGAAATGTGCAGGCAAAAAATGGCATAAATCTTTCATGTGCAACTGCTTACAACATATTCTAACTTTAACACCACTTAATATTCCATAGATTTAGCATGCTCTAAGCGTACCATGTAATTTTAGCCTAACATAGAACTTAAAAGTTTTAAAAACAGAAATAACTACTGAACAATTCACAGTCTCATTTTCTAAATAGCAGTATTTTCATCCAGTGTAACTTGTAAACAACATGCATGGTGGCATGGTGCTTGGTGGCATGAATGGCATTGTTTCCCCAGAAGCATATGAACACACATGCTCTGCACCTTTGCACACTGATAGAAAAAGGAAGCACTCCTCCCATAAGAAAAAATAAATAAAAAGGAAAAAAATAGAAAGTTCCCCCTTGTCACCTTTGTCTCATATGTTCATTGTTACTGGAGCCATACAGAATTGGATCCAGGATTTTGCAAAGTGGGATGCAGGACAAGCAACTGGTACTAAAAGGGTGACTGAGTCTCCTGATCCCAGTCTCCTCCATACCATACCCTATACAGAGGTGGGCAGATTTTTTTAAGTCCTCAAAGCATGTTAAAATTCTCTTCATTCCCTTTTTTGCTCAGAGGCCTGTCCCTTCCCCCACCCCTTTCCCCTCTTTTCCCACCTACCACTGTCATTGTGTCCCCACTGTCCTTGGGCCACGGGGAGAGATTGTCCCATTGTAATCAGGCTGTGTGGGGGTGAAGATCACATGAGGACAGTGGCAGCAGCATCAGGAAGATGGGTTCCCCTTGGCTGGCGGGTCCAAGGAGGGAGGGGAAACACTGTCATTGGTGGAGCCCAGCCCCTGCACAGTCCAACTGGAGTGGGATAGGAGATCCTTTTGCCTCTAAGACAATCAGGACAGTAGCTGCTATAGGTGGGGGATGGAAGAATGGCAGGGGAGGGACCTACCTCTGAAAATGGAGGGAAAGATGTGTGTTGGGAGGAAATCTTACTTTCATCAGGGAATCAAAAAGTCCCTGGCTTCTGCTTTTGCCTCATGGTCAGAAAGTGTGGGGTTAGAAAGGGGCAGCCTGGCCACATCACTACACTGCCTCTGGAACCAGGTAATGGAACAAAATGGCTAGATTTTGAAAACAGTGCATGTCTCTTGGTTGGTAGTGGATCATAGCCAATGATCATACTCTTTTACCTTCTCTTTTGGATGGTTTTTGAGGAAAGAATAAGGATATTTCTTCAAGTACTGGTGAACAGAGAGATTACACTTTTCCCCCTATATGACCATGATTTTCCTTGAGGGTAATCTCCACTTATTCCCCTTCAGGATCAATCTTGACAGCTCTGGGGCTAATTAGGTAATTAATAGCTTTGTTAACTCATAATTTCTTTTCTGGTCAGATATGAACCTTAGATCACTACAGCAAGTTCCTTTATGAATATTTCCTTGAAAATTATGAAGGTGTAACTGCATGCATAATGCTCTCCAAAATTTTAAAAACTTGTATTAGCCCTCTGACTGGAGCAATGGGGATTGGGCCCATACTTAACAATATTGTTATATATTTAAAAATAACTAAGCCTAGTCATTTTATCAGTTTGCCATTCATGTCCTCTCATTAATCTAGAGCAAGTATTACTGCCTCGACATAGAATTAGAGAAGTACTTGCAGGAACATGACTTAGGTGTAAGTTCATAGCTTTTGACCTAGAAAAGAAAGAGCTGCTTTTACACTTTATCCATATGAATTCCATTAAATTATGTAAACTTCAATATCACAAAATGTGACATTATCTCCCTCACAACTGCAAAGGTCACAAATTGGGCAATTAATGAGACAGTATCAGTTGAAATCTAACCATTCTAGATAAATTAGCTAACGGTTATTTTAGTTGTTATACTTGCACCGATGTTTCTTTTTGGCAATTTTTGAGGGAGGAGGAGTTCAGTTACACTGTCTTTTTCAGGACCCACAGAAGCAGGGAAAGGAGACAACATATAAAAGGGAACTGGTGGAATCAGCCTTATGCAAAGTCCTAAAAAAAGGCAAACTGATAAAATGGGGTAAAAAATACTACATATTCCCTGTACTCTTTTTTAGGCATAGTGTGCTGTTGGTTGCTTCTAGAAACAGAAAAAGCAGGATACAAGCTGTGATGTTTTTGGCAAGATTGTCTGACACAGGTTAGTTTCCTGAAGAGTGGATGAGTAATCATTTTATCCAGGGATTTTGGTAAGTTGTCTTCACTGAATAACCCCAGTAGTAGGGCCATCTTCACTGTGAATTCCTTTTGACAGACAAGGTTCTTTGGGTAAATGTTATATATTTTATTAGACCAACTAAATAGTTGGAAAAATTGTTCTTTGCAAGCTTTCAGGCACAAACACCCTTCTCAAGGCATAGGGAGAGTCTGCTCCTGTTTTGTATACTCTCCTGGGTAGGATGAAAACCAAAATGCAAAATGCAGGTCTGTGAAATGCAACTGCATGGCAGTGAGGATCAGAGGGAATGGGAAATAATAGGTGTGAGACAGGTAGGTGTGAGAAAGAGGGGAATGTTGAACTGGTGATAGAATGTAAATGTTGGTAAAATGCAGACAGGTTACCTGGGGTTATGATATGTCAGGCAGGTTATAATGTGCCACAAATCCAATGCCTATATTTAGTCCATGATTTTTTTGTGTCCAGTAGACTTATGAAGTAAAGTGCATAGGCTTGTCTACTAAAGGTGTTTCATCACCTCATAAATCTCAGAAGGGCTTTCACTCAAACAGGACACTCTTCCAGAAATGATAGATCACACTTATGAAAGAGCCACCTAGATACCATCCTTAAATCAATTACAACAATTACAAAATCTAGTATGGGTTGTAATTGTAAAATCCTTAAACAATTACAACCCATACTAGAACAAGATCCAATTCTTAAAGAGATATTTTCAGAACCACCCATCCCAGCCTTTAAATAAGCACCAAACCTTGCCAACCTCATCACCAGAAGCAAACTTCCTATTGTCCAAAGCACACTGAGTGGATCCAGACTATACCAAGACAAGAAATGTAAAATCTGCCAACACATCTTATATACTCCCACAATAACCACACCCCACAACAGAACCATCACCATTTTTGGATCTTGCACCTGCACCTCCAGAAATATAATGTATCTCATCCAGTGCACGAAATGCCCCGATGGAAAATATGTAAGAGAAACTAAATAATAACTGCATACCAGAATGAATGCACATCAAAAATATATCACAGACAAAATATACAATTACCTGCAGGTGCACACTTCTCACAAGACAATCACTTTCTCTCCAATCTCTCAGTTCTAATCCTCACAAGGAATTTACAAAACACCTTTCATAGAAAAGCCTGAGAACTTCACTTCATAAATCTACTGGATTAAAAAAAGTCATGGACTAAACATAAACATTGGATTTATGGCACATTATAACTTGCTTACAATCCGATAACCACAGGTAACCTCTCTGCATTTTACCAGTGTAACAGACTGCCAATGTGGGCTCACCAGATTGGCTTGAGATACTCACCCTGGGCTAGAAACAGTGCCAGTGAACTCTGAGTGATCCCAAGGGTGGAGCCGGGGAGCCCTGCCCTGTGGAGAAGGGGAAGCCAATTGAAAGAAGGGGTTTTCAATCCCCTCATTCGCATGAAAGGGGGAGGGCTGGAGCTGGGGGCCAGCCACCCTGAGCCCTGGTTGGCCGGTTTGCAAGCCAGGGAGGGACTGCTAGACGGGATAAAATCAGTAGCCAAACTGGCATGTGGGGCTGCTGACAGTGATTCTAGGGCATGATACAGGAGGCCTAAGAAGAGCTGGGGAGAGCTGACCCAGCAGAGGGAGCAGAGAGAACCCCCTGAAGAGTCTCGAAGGCCCTGGGAGAAGAAGGCAGCAGCAGTTGGCCATGCCTCCAGCCCTGCAGCAGAGAGGGAGCAGTGGTCAGGGTTTGGGGCAGAGAGCTGGTGCCCCAAGGCTCCATCGCAGTGTGCTGGACATGCCGGGCATCCTGGAGGCTAGGGGTGGTAGTCGGCACCCCACTCCACTGTGAAGAAGAAGCAGCGACCAGGAACACAGGTAGCATCTTTATCTGGAGCAGGGAACTGTGCTGGTGAGTTGAGGAAACCCTCACCTTCCCTGGGGAATTGGGACAGCAGCAGGCAAGGCATTGGGATCCTGAGGAGCAGCAGAGCACCAGGATGAGGGTCGCTGGGAGCTCGGGGCGCAGGCCAGTGTGCAGAGAGGGACTGGCAAGCCATGAGGCATGTGGGGCGCCCGGCCAGTCATCTGGAGCAGGGGTTTAGAGCAATGACCCCTGGGAGCTGCCTGTCTTGCTGACCCTCTGCCACTGACTGCCTCACAGGGGACTCAGTCATGTCCTTTATTCTGCAGCTGATTGTCATCAGATGAAGTCCCTGAGCTTTGTGCTTGGGTTATACTTATTGCTGCAGGAGTCTACTTTGTTGCTTGCCTTTTTGGTTGCCATGGAGGGTCACCCTTCAGCCTCCTTGGGTGTTGGGGTTTGATACAGTTTAATTGCTGCAGACCAGAAGAGCTTAACCTGTTGCCGTCTGTCACTTATTGGGAAGCCTGTTGGAGCTGCAGGAAGTGACCACCTTGCTTCCTTGTGGTAGCATCTCAGCATGGCTGAAAGTTGCCAGTTACCCTACCTGTGGTCCTTGAGTCAAGGGTTGACTAATGCATTCTGGTTTGTTTTGTGGTTCTGGTTATGCCATTCAAGTTCACTTGTAAATAACCTTTCCTATTATTCTTGTTTTGTAAATAAAGTGTAAATAGTTAAATCAGTTAAGTGTTAGACCTTCCTGGGACCACAGGCTGCTCTGTGGGGAGCAGGGGCTGGCTGGAAAGGAAATTGGTGCTGGCTGGAAGCCCTGCCCCACTCTCACCACATCATCCCTGATATTGGGCAGGGGTGGCAACTATTGGGCCACCACCCCGGTTATACCAGCTACATTATATCACCAGTCTGTCTCACACCTATTCTCTTCCACACCTTTGATCCTCGCTGACATGCAGCTGCATTTTCACAGATCTACATTTTGGCTTCTAGTCCACCCAGGAGAGCCCACAAAATGCTGGCAGACTCTCCCTATGCCTGAAGAAGGGATTTTGTGCCTGAAAGGTTGCAAAGAACATTTTTTTTCCCAACTATTTAGTTAGTTTAATAAAAGATATCACGTTTACCCGAAGAACCTTGTTTGCCTATGAACTTAGACCAACATGGCTACAACCAGCATCCCTTAGAGCTTTTGATGCTTTCATATATGTAATGAGCTCTAGTTCACTCAACATTTTAAGGATGGCTATTCTCTTTTCTTTGGTTAAAAACATGGCCTCTGGAATATTAATTCAATATTCAATTTATCTTCTTTTCTTCTTTATGGTGATTAGTATTCAGGTCTTCTGCTTGGTTTATACACGTTGAGGTGATTAATTCATTACCTGTATGGAATGGTTCTTCTAGTTATGGTTATGCACCGTCTATGATGGGTGGGAAAAGTTTTATCAAATCATTTACCATGGTGGCATGGATAATACTAAGAAGTCCTTGTGCTCTTATAGCAGCAGGTTTTTCTTAAAGGATATATTTTACTTCTTCTGACAATTTTTCTATAAGGGGAACGTTACAGTAGCTTAATGATTATGGCTAAGTTTCACAACAGGGGAAGCTTAGATATATATCTCAAGAGAAAAACCTCTAAAAATATGCTGACAGAAGTATTGTGCTAAGTGTTGAAAATTGGTTAAATTACCTTCAGTAGGTGGGGTACATACTTCAGTTTGCTTCTCTTTCAGATCTTCTGACTCACATTCACCTTCATTAAAATGATTTTCTTATGCTGGGAAACACTTTTGTTATCACATTTTTTTCTTCTTGAAGCACTTTTAAACACAAGTAGTAAATTCTGTGAACCCAGGTACTCAGTAGGCATATCTACACAAGATGCGTTACTGTGCATTAGCTTAATTTACTGGGCAGTACGCATGCACATCTACATGTGTGTGCCTATACTGCACAGTAAAAATGGCTAATTGTGACTAAATTTGATACCTGCAAATACAGGTATCAAATTTAGTTGTGATTAGTTAAAGTGCAGTAACACGTGTAGATGCAACCCGGTATTAAGTTTAGTGCTGGGTCTGCCCTGCCACTAGGGGGCCAGCCTGAGGCCAGTCCCAGGGCTCCTGCCTGTGAGCCTCTCCTGCCTTAAGGCTGGGCTGTCTCTGTGGCAGCCCCTAGCCGAAGAC
The DNA here is from genome assembly GCF_000455745.1 of Alligator sinensis. NCBI lineage: Eukaryota > Metazoa > Chordata > Crocodylia > Alligatoridae > Alligator > Alligator sinensis. Next base: position 1,805,815 of record NW_005842020.1, on the reverse strand, counting down.
TATAAAAACCTCCAACCATTTTGTACTGTGGGGCACACTGCACAGGATCCTGGAGGAGCCTATTCACTTCCCAGGATCACTGCAGGCCCTGTGTGCCCCCCTGAACTGGACAGAGATTACCTCTGCCTGACCTGTCACCTAACCAGAGATGCTGCTTTGCCACAGATGGGTGTTGCAAAGGGCTGCAGCCTGCTGCACCCCCTGCCCAGCCATGATATCTCCCCAGAGCTGCTGCTCCCTGCTGATGCACACCCCCAGCAGTCTGTCCTGTGCTTGCAGGTGCTGTGGCACATTGCCTCTGCCACATACCTCCCCGTCCTGTGCCATGCCCCTGCATTGGATGCTGTTGCCAGCTGTCCAGGGCCAGTAACACAGGGACAGCCACACAGGGGCACAGAGAGCTGGCACAAGATGAGCATATCATCCTCCTCCTCCCTGTTAGGGCCTGGCACCATCCATGTGTGCACACCTGTGCTATCCACCCAGGCCCCCAGCTGAACCTACGAAGAGATATGACCTTGTGGTACTCTGGGGCAATGCAAAGGTGCTGAGGCAGTTTGAGTGGGGTGGCCACTTAATGCCCACATTTATGAGGCCCTATAAGGTAGCATGTGGGAGTGAGCACACTCGCAGTTGGTGCAACAGTGCTGCAAAAAGGCCAAGGCCTTGTGGGCACAGTGGGTGGCTGTGACTGACGACAATTGTCAGTCCAATTGTGCCCACAAGACTACACCCTTTATGCAGCAGCTGACCAACATTTTGGTGCCCCAGAACCCAGGCTGCAACATCTCACCAGCAAGGGCAACCTGCCCAAGACCCCATCCCACCCTAACCCCTCTGGTAACATGTCACCAGAAAAGGGACCCTAAGGCACCCAGAACCCTGTCCTGCCCACCTCGCCAGCTGCTGTGTCTACTAATAGCTCAGGGAGCTCTAGCCAGCTGTTGCCTCACCAGCTCCATAGACCTAGACCCTGCCATGAGGAACAGCCAGCTGTCAGCAGTGCCAGATCCTCCCTCAGAGGGTCATTGGCCAGGCACTCGTCCACTGTACACCATGGGCCACAGACACTGGGCGCAGCTGTGTGCTGTCACCATTTGGGAAGCCCATGCTTAGCCATCAGCCTTGCCAGTCTTGGACAAGTGGTAAGTCCTGAACTGGGGGCAAACCCCTCCCAGACCCAGTCCCTGCTCCTGTCATTGACCCCCTTTCCTGCCTGGCCCACCTGTACTCTTCTGACCCCAGGTTCCCCCCCACAGCATGCAGAGAGGCAGGACACAGTTCAAAACTTTATTGAGCACCCCATGTCTCTACAGCTGGGTAGGCAACTGTCTCTCACACACTGAAGAAGGTGTCGATGCTGGCAGTGATGTCCTCCTTGACAGCAGGGACCAGGGACTTGTAAAACTGCCACAAGTAGCCCTCCAGACAGTAGCAGAGGTTGCAGGGCAGCCCGGGTTTTTTCCCCATGCTGTCATAGCTCAGAATCCCAAATCAGGAGTGCAGGTGTGCCCAGAACACCAGGAGGATCATCATCAGTAGGGTGTAGTGGCTCAGGCACCCCTCAGTCTGCACAAACAGCTCATTGCACACTGCCTGGGGCACATACAGCAGGGGCACACTCAGGGTGCAGTGGTAGCGTGTCAGGGGGCAGGGCCTTGGGTGCCTCCCCAGAAAAGGTCCCCAGTGGAGAGGGTGGGGGTGCTGTCAGCTCCTCATCCCAGTTGTCTTGGAGCCCCACACCCCTTGATCCTGGGTACTGTAGGCTAGGCAGCAGTGCAGGAAAGCAGGTTAAAGGGCAGGGGAGAAGCAGGGGCAGGTGGAAGCAGGGTCTGGAGCTGCAACAGCAGATGCTGCCAGCAGCCTGCCCTGCCCTGCTCTGCCCTGCCCTGCCCTGCCCTGACCTAGTGGGTCACCAGCCCCAGGAGTGAGTGGAGATGGGGGGCTCAGCCAGTGACTACCTGATGAGCAGGGGTGGGATGATGACGGCACCCAGCTGCAGGTCCTCTACTCATAGCACAAAGCACCCACTTTCCATAGGCACACCCAGTCAAGAGTTCCTGAATACATGTGCATCATACATACTGCCCACCCAGCCAGTGCTGAAGTGGGTAAAGGTCCTCTGGTGATCAACAATTATCTGCAGGACCACTGAGTGGAATCCCCTGTGCCTATAGTAGAGCTTTTCTGTGTAGAGTGGGCAGGTGACTAGGATGTGTGTCCCATCCAGTGCCTCAATACATTGGGGAAATGCCAGTGCACAGAAGACTCCAATTACCACGGGGTGGGGGGGGAGCGGTAGGGGGGAGGCTCACAGATGTGGAGGACAGTGTCCACCAGCATGTCCTGGAGGATTCCGCAGACCTCCAGGGTGGCCTCGCCTGCAGTGCTCTTGCCTCTCCAGACAAGTGCCCTGCATACCTCAGGCTGGCAGATGCAGTCAGCTTGACTAGTGCCAGGGTCAGACAAGTGTCAGCAGAGAGGGCCAGGTACATGCCAGTATCCTGGTGCTCCAGGTGGGGCCAGAACTGGCAAGGCAGGTTAGTGAAGGAGGCCTGGATCATCCTGAAGGCATTGACCCATTGCTCATCATTATAGTCATGTTGCACCAGGCAATGCCACCAGTCCTGGCTGGCACAGCAGGCCCAGAGGTGGTGGGGCTGGAGGACCAGGAGGGCAAAGACGACCCTGGCAGTGGCCTCCTGGAGCCCCTCATCATCATGGTTGGTGGCAGCAGCTGCACAGTGGCAGGCACTCTGGGAAGGTGTGCAGTGGTTGTCCAGGTGGCAACTGTATATAGGGGAGCCAGGCAGAGTGAGATGGCCATGAACCAGGAAACAGTGACCACAATGGGCCAGTAGGATGACCGAGGCAGCCAAGAGGATCATGGGACCCTGTTCCTTGGTGCCAGGGCCAGGAACTGGGGCAGCTGTAGCTGAGGACCACAGATGGGACAGGAGCAAAACTGCCACATGCTACTTATGTCTGTGCCATGCTACTCATCTATGCACTGGAATTGGCTGCCTAGACAGTACAGACCAAGGGGGGGAGGGGGGACTGTTTTAAAGATTACTGGCATCTGGGTCTGGCTAAAGACATGGCTGCCAAGTGCTGGCAACTGGGGCCAGAGGATGGATCTCCCCACAGGGGCACATGACAGGGCTGGAGGGACCTGGCATTAAATTTAATCCCTGAACGTGTAAACACCTGACAAAAATTGCTTACTGTGCATTAGCTTAATGCACGGTAAATCTAGTAACGACTAATTGCACATGTAGATGCACCCAGTCTCTAATAATTATACACAGAACCATATTTTCCTTTCATGGTCTTTGATAAGTATAGCTATTTTTTGGCTACCATTTGCAAAAGTTGTTAAAAATTGGCATTGGGGAAATGCTGATGAATTTAACTAAATTAACTTTAGTTAAACTTTAATAATGGGCAGAGGTGAATGGCAGACATTTAAAATATTTTGTTTAAAATTAAATCTAGATACAAATACTTTGCAATTTAATAATACAATTGACTTCTATTTATTTTATAAGGGTTGATTCATTCATTGTTTTATGCAGTGACTATTTAGCTTGAAATTGAGGTGTAAATAGAATCAATATCCAACATTATTTATAGTGTAGACATCTAATTTACAGGGACTTCTCTGATGCTTGTGTTACATTTTTAAATGAAAAATGGACAAGCAGGCCCCTAACTGATAATGGATCCATAGAGACACACTATTCTTGCACCTGCACACACCTCCACTGAATCAAAAGGGTTCTATACAGATGGATCACACAGCTACAGATCTGACTACAGAATTGGAACTCTAGGTGATGGGAAATTTCTGCTTTTTTTTTAATCAGTGTAAACTTGGGAGCAGAATTTGCCATACTGTTTTGCATTCAGTGGCTATAATTTTTTTCTAAAGGTATCATTTAGTTGCATGTATCTTGTGTTTGCAAAATGTGCATCTGTCTGTTACATGGGGGAAAGACTACCTCAAACTGTTCTTTTTTTAGACTTATTTTCCCATTAGGATGTACTAGGGATGGAAATGAAATCTGTGCTATGTTGATGATGATTTTTTGCAGGAAGGGATCCAGTTTACACAGAGAAAAGTGTTATTTTAATTTTATGCACTTCAGTAACAACATGTACATATGTTCAACCTGTAGGTCTTGCAGTAAAAGGTGACAGTCTGTGATTATTTTCTAAATAAAGGGACAACATTAAACCTAGTTTCACTTTTAATAGTATTATTCCAAAATCTTTTATGTACAATAATAAAATAAACTTGCTTGCTAATAATTTTTTTAGAAATTAATATCCATAATTTCAAAGTCCTCAAGAGAACAGTAAACTGTTTGCATATGCTATTTTATTCTCTTTTTCCCTCATCCCTTACAATATGTTTATCCACAATAGCACATTTATTACAATACAGCAGTCTGTGTATTATGCATTTAAAAATGGTATAAGTAGTTTTCCACAGTTACATAAATGTCTGTGGCAATTCATTGCCTGTAATCAACCCTTTGAAGCTGGCAAGGTAGTAACTTCCCATGTTAAAGCTAATACATTTCTACCTTTATATGATGTTTTAGGCAATCCTGATTTTTAGAATAAAATAAATAAATAATTAAATAATGTATACTATTTACTAATATCTTTATATGATGTATTTAGTTATTTAACATATTAGTGCACAATGTGTATTTTACTTAAAGTTTAGAAAAATAATTTGTTGTTGTTTTGGGTTTCTGGGTAAGAGAAATGGAATATTTTAAATTTGCTACTACAGATCCCTTATGGCCACAGGAAAATATTCTTTGGTCATCATATGTTTAGATGTGATGGTTTGTCCTCTGTGGAATATCTTCCTATTATTTATCCCCACAAAAGTAATCAGAATTTCCTCTTACTCCACTAAATTTTCAGAAAAGAGGAAAATAGTTTTAGAAATAAGGCTGTTCTTTCTCAGATGGACTTTGAAAGTACTTAAGCACAGCTCAATATGGGTGCGCATTACTGGGCCCTACATTCAGCACATGGTTCAATTTCACCACTGTGTCACCATAGCGGCATGCTATACCCAGGGAGCATGGTGTTACAGCAGTAGTCACCAACCAGTTGATTGCAATCAACTGGTCAGTCACAGAGCCTCTGACAGTCCATCTCAGTCTTGGGGGGGCTAAGTGAACACACGTTGCGTGTTTAAACATGCATTGTGCACATGGCCCAGTAACCCCCTTACTGCGCTGTGCTTTAGTACTTTCAAAAGGAAGTACTAAAGCATGGTGCTGTAGCAATGTTGCCATATGGTGAGATGTAGAATGATAATGATACCCCAATGATAATTAAAAAAGGAGAAAATGGTCAAATACAAAATTACAGTCAGGTGCTACATGCAAAAGAATGTGGAAAGACCCGTGTGTGATCGGTTGCAAAAATGAAGAGACTTGGTGAAGTTCTTGGGCACACAACAATTTGATACATATTAGAAGAGGCCAGTATTTTCCATGGTTTTTTCTGTTGTGCTTGAAGAACATCATTTTCTAAATTCTTTTGGTTTATTCTGGCCTTTTGAATAGTTAGAAACCAAAGATGTTAAGTAGCTCTTTTGTTTTGTTGTTGGTTTTATTTAATGATTTGCCTTCTTTATCTCCTTTCTTCAGTGATATAATGAGGAAAAGGAAGGGGACTGAAAGAAAGAAAAGAGAAGGAAAACAAAACCAAAATATCGATACCATAGATTTATAACACGGAAGATATAAAAAAAAAAAAATTACAAAAAAATCAAATAAATATTTTGAATTTCAAAGAAAATTACCTAAATGATTTTTTCCTTGAATATTCCTGTTTTGTCTTGGTTTTTTTTCTTGTTGCTGACCTGGTCTATGTCTTAAACAGAAACTGACTGAAAGTTCCTATGAAGAAGCAGAGATAAAACCAACTAGTAATGGAGATGGATGTGTTGTAACCTTTGTGTAGCAGAGCGTTAAACAGTTTAAAGGAGGCTGAAGCTGCTGCAGTGTATACAGCCTACCTAAGTGTGGAGTGATTGGCAGGTGAGCATAAGTAGGAGAATTGCAGGTGGAATACTGAAAAATGAGTGTTTATGAACATTCATTTGAATTCTGAATTAATGAAGATAAGTTTGGAATATGGCCTTTTTTTAAATTATTTTCTTTGTCTCGTGCTCACACTTCCAGATTACATTAGTCATGTAACTTGTATTTTTACTAAAATTCTTAAATGAATAATATTCCTTGATCTTGTAGTTGTAATTTGATCCATGCACTGTGATGTACTATGTGATAAATAGGACAAACAAATTCATTCTTTGCATCACCTGTTTTGGCATGCAGCCACTCTTCTCACATTTTGAACTGTTACTGCTAACAAGTGCTCTCTTTTTTGTTTTGCAAACCATGTAAGTAGCTCAGTCTACAGTAGCTATAGCATATTTCATAAATACAGAGATAGCAGATCAGTCTTCAAGTGGGGTTGTATCAAAGGCACTTAAATAAATCATTGATGTAAGAAAAATGTTGGGGAAAAAACATTTTTATAAGAGCATGCGTTGTTCATCTTTTGCTGTGTTTTTTTCCCCCTACTCTTTTTCATTTCTGTCTAAACTAAAGTAGGAATGATGCATCAATGCAACCATCAAGGATTTCACAATAGCCATTTTGGTATTTTAAATTCAAGACTCTTCTATCATAATCTGCCCTATTTCCTTTATGAGAGGTGGCGGCAGTTATTTCATGCAAGGGTGTTTACAGAATGCGTCCCATGGTATAAAATGTGCTCCATAGAAGGAAGTGTACTGTCAGCAACGACAATGAGCAATTGCTGCTCATTGAGGCTATTGCAATGATGTAGTCATCTTTAATAGACCAGCAGTAACCTAGACTTGAGGAGATGAGGAGAACATGCTTAAGTTTAGGAGACTTCCAGAAACCCCTTGTGTTATGACATACCCAAACCTTTAGTAGTTAATTTTAGGGGATGCTCTTTCCATACAGAGAGATATTCCCCACAGATTAAGTTAGCTACCATGATTTTTTGTTTCTGTCAATAAAGAATGATAAGCTATGTCTATTTTTATTATGTTATATTTGTATTGAATGTGGTAGTCACTATGAAATGTGTTTTACTAGAAGGCCCTGGCAGGATGCTCTGATTAGGGAGAGGTTTAAACCCCCACCCTGCCTGCACCATCTCAGGCCTTTCCCTGCTCAAGTTGTGGGGGTGTTGTCAGAGCCCAGCCCCTGGCTAGCAGTCTGAGGCAAAGGGGGTGTGTGCAGTGTATGCATCTCTTGTTGATACTGAGCTTTTCAATCTCCCTTTCCCTGTCTGCAAACCTGACAGGGCTGCAAACCAGCAAAAGGGCTGATAAAACCAGTGTTGTTAGCCCATCAGCAAAATGAAAGCCTCTCATTATTTCAAGCTCTCCTTAAACAGCTTTTTCCAAGGAAGGAATGGAGGGACATTACCAGCTGCCCTGTTGATGAGCTCTAAAAAGCCCTACATGGATACTGTCCTGTCTGCCTTTGTCTTGTCTGACTGTCCCAGTGAAATCAGAGAATACACACATAGACACCTCTCAGCATTAGCTAGCATACCACATGCCTAGGGTCTGTTGCGCTGGGGTCCATGCTGTGGGAGATGGGAGGGAGGGAGGGAGAGAGGGAGAGGGGAATCCCTCCTTGAGCAGTGACCAGCAAGGGAAGCCAGGCAGACCCTGATGTGCCTTCAGTCTCCTGCAAAGCTCTGGCTAGGGAGGAGAGGGGTGGGGTCAGACTGTTCTTTGGAACAGAGAGCACAGCCTAGCCTAGCCCAGCTGCAAAGCATCTGGGATGCTGGGGGACTCTGGTTTAACTCTGGTTATACCCACCTTCAAGAAGGGGACGAGGGAGGACCCAGATAACTATAGGCCAATTAACCTAACTTCTATCCCAGGGAAAATCCTGGAAAAAATCATTAAGGAGTCTATGTATAATAGGTTTGCAGAAGGTAGGATTCTGAACAACGGCCAGCACGGCTTCATCATGGGCAGATCTTGTCTAACCACCCTCATGTCCTTTTATGATTAGGTGACTCGCCGCCTGGATAAGGGAGAAGTGGTGGATATTGTATACCTTGACTTCCAAAAGCCTTTGATCTTGTATCCTAAAATGTTCTTCTGAGAAAATTGGAAGATAGTGGGCTTAACTGTGAGATGGTTAGTTGGGTACAAAGCTGGCTGCAGGATAGGACCCAGAGAGTCCTAATGAATGGATCTGCGTTGTCTTGGCAAGAAGTGAGCAGTGGTGTCCTGCAAGGGTTGGTGCTTGGTCCTGTACTTTTCAACATATTAATCAATGATTTGGGTGAGGGGTTAAAGAGCTCACTGGCCAAGTTCACAGATAACACCAAGTTATGGGGAAGTGTGGTCACGCTTGAAGATAGGCTACAGATATAGGCAGATCTAGACAGGCTAGCAAGTTGGGCAGATCAGAACCAGATGAAGTTCAACATTGAGAAATGTAAAGTGCTCCACCTGGATATAAACAATCCCCTTTACACTTACAGGCTTGGCAATGCCAACCTGACCAGCACTATGAATGAAAGAGACCTGAGGGTAATAATAGACTACAGCATGAATATGAGCTGGCTATGCGACTCTATTGTCAGCAGGGCAAATAATACTCTGGCATGCATCAATCAATGCATCTCCAGAAAGACCAAGGAGGTGATTCTTCCTGTAGTGTGTGATTGAATAAAGTTTTGTTTGGTTTTTTTTATGATTAATTTTAGCAGTATATAACATGTAACACAATGCCAGAACATGTTAGCTTAAATGGCTTGGCATTAGAATAGATTAAGTAATAACAGCATTATAGTGACAGTAATATGTTTAGTAAGTATATATATATATATATATATATATATATGTGTGTGTGTGTGTGTGTGCAAACATTTATATATGTAATCTAGCTAAGAACTTTCTATATAGTATATTAATGATAGTAGTATGATTGATTGAATGAATGAGGAATGTATGGAATGTCTATTGTGTCTGTGTAAGGTGCTGAATGTGCAAGCTACCAGACAATGAATTGTTAGATGGATGGCTGAAGAACCAGTCTGTGACTAGGTGCAGAGGAGATAAGCTAAGCAACAAGATAAAGGAGGAATTATTCATAACCTGCAATTTAGCCTACACAATGTTTCAAGGCTGAATGCCTGACTTTTATGACAGGAGTGACCTCGAGCTGACATAACAAAAAGAAGGATGAAAAACAACAGCTGGATGAGAACATGTGGATGGAAAAGTACCTCAAATTCTCAGCTGTGGACAAAGACTTGAAATCCCTATAAAAGTGGGATTCAACAATAGTAGAGGGAGAATTCACGCTCTGCAACCTTTGCTGGAACACAGGCACATCCGTTCACCCCCGTTCCCATCATCCTCAATGAGCCTGGGCTGGCCACCCAGTGCTAACATTGAACAAGCAAGCTGGTAACTATAACATCTCCATAGAGTGTGTTTGTCTTCGTGTGTGTTTAGTGTATATCTTTGTATGTTTTTGTTTGAATTGGCTTCAGAAGATTCAGCACTGATTTGGAGAGATTCGATGATTCTGCCATAGACTATAATAGAGAATCACTGAAATACCTATAACTTTGTCAGTTTGTGGCAGATTTGGATGTAAACAGCAGCGCTAGTAGGCCCTTCTGCAGATATGAATCCTGCCAAGTTTCAAGGAGCTAGGTAGAGGGGTTTCTGGGAAACCGCACCTCAAACTGTTCAAAGCAAAACTCATGACATGTGACTTTGCCTGTGTTATGGCACAGCGAGATGAAAACAGTAGGGATGGTAGCCTGTAACAGGGCACAGTTAGATTTCTGTCCACCACCTGTTTCTGGGCCAGCCATCCGTCCCTCTTTTGCTCAGGCAGAAACAGCTCACAAAAGGGACAGAAAGGCTGCAGACAGAGGCTTATATGCTGTTTCTATGCCCCTCCCCCCAGAGCACTGTGATTGGAAGGAGACTCAAGGAAAAATCACAGTCACTGGCTAGCTACGGATGTCAGTCTTTCCCCCCAGCCCCCCTCCTTCTTCTCAGTTTCTGTTCCCTTGTAAGACTGCCTTCCGAATCGCCGAATCTCTAAATCTTTTCCTGAATCTTTTCTGAATTGATTTGGAAGTATTTTTATCTCCTGATTCAATTCATATTCAGTGATTTGGCCTCTGAATCGGGCTGAATGTTCTCTGATTCAAATAGGCGACTGAAGCTTTGCACACCCCTACTGAAGGATCTGGGACTCTTCAGCCTGAAAAAAAGAAGGATGAGAGGGGACTTGGTAAGAAGTTAACTGCTACATCAGGGGAGTACTTGGTCAGGGACTTGGTGAAAAACTGTTCATAAGGGCACCCTTGGGGAGAACCAGGAGTAATGGCCACAAACTCCTGGAATAATATTTCAGGCTCAATATTAGGAAAAACTTCTTCACAGTTAGGGTAGCCAGACTGTGAAATAAGCTCCCTCCAGAGGTGGTGCAATCATCTACTCTGGAAATTATCAAGAGGAGACTGGATCGTCATCTTGCTGGGGTGACCTGACCCCACCTGTCTTTCCTGCCTGGTGCCAGGGGCTGGACCCCCTTCCAGCCTTACAGTCTATGAATCTATGAATCTAAACCAGGAAGGGGCCTGGGACAGACGTTTATCTTAAACCAGCTTCAGACATTTTGAAACCGGTTTGTGTGTACTGAGCTTATGTTCTCTGAGAGGTTTAAACCAGTTTCTGATCATTTAAACCAGTTTATGTGTAATGTCTGTCCCTAGCCCTGTTGTTTCTTAGCCTCTGCTGCTGTTAATTAAGATTGAAACACAGATGTCCTTGTTTTTCTGGAGTAAAGGACCTGCTTGAGACTAAGTGAGTTTCATTATTGATCACTGGGGACTCTGTCCTGGTGAATCTTAAAAAAAGAAGAGGAATAGCAATATGTAGGAGTCAAGACCTGTAGAAGAATATGGACCACAGGGTAAAAAGAGAGCAAGGCTTTACCATGTATTAGCTTCTCCACAGCAGGCTCCTGTGTCCATGCTCTTATTCCATGCTAAGCAGAAGACAAACCAAGAAAATTAATCCCTTTCTCACTGAGGGCTAAAGTCACCCTCTTTCATGGAAAATTGTTCATATTCCTATACCTAATAGTTAAGTCCATGCTCACCTAGTCCCTTTGCACTGTAGTTATTAAAATAATGGATTACATACAATCTCCTTGTTTTTTAGAGACAGACTTGTGGATTTTTTCTTTAAACTCCTTTTTCTTCTGAAATTGGCAAGAGGTTTAGCTCAAAACTCAAGACTGTCTGCAGAAAAAATGTATACACTGCATATGTAAAGCAGGGAGGAAGTCTCTGCACAGAAGTCTTGCACCTGGTGCCTGTTCTTGAAACTCCTTGTCTTGACTAGAAGTTTGCTGGCACAAAAAATGGCCTCCACCTCAGTATTTTCATCCTCTCAATACCCCTGTCAGGGAGAAAGTTATAAATTCCATTGTGCAGATGTAGAGTTGAAACACAGGGTTGATAATTACTTCTCTGAGATTGTGCTGGGAATCTGTAGTTTAGTCTTGAATCCCAGCCAAATAGACTAGCCAGCCTACCTAAAAATTTCGTGTGGAAACATTTTTGTGCATAACAATCACTGCAAACTGAAAAGAGGTGAATATTTGGTGTATGCTTGAGGCAGATGTTGCATGCAGCTCTAGTTATTACATAAACAGCTTTCCCCTCACTAGACTTTTTCTTCTTTCAACATTTAAGATATATTGGATTTAAGATGTATTTCAATATTTAAAATATAAGATTTAAAATATTAGAGTTGGTGCTGACTCCTCTTAATTTTACTGTAACTTTAATCATGTTCCTATTCTGACCTTTATGAGCCTGTCTATAGTCTTTTCTTATTAATGCTTGCAGGTCGGGGGTTTCCTCACATTACCTGAGCCTGTATCTAGAGTATATATTATTTCATCCATATAAGAAATAAAAGTTTATCTAGGTTAAATGCTAAGAAAGGAGAAGGCTTGAAGTAGCAAAATCAACTACCCTAATCTAAACACAGGCTTGGAGTTCCAATGCAGAGCCACCCTAACAGGTTTACTATAGTCACTGCTGCAATCACTTCAGTTTTTATGTGGGAGTTAGAACCAATGGATCAATGTAACTTATTTCTCTCAAAGCCTGCCTTGGATGGTGTGGTACATATCCCATGAATCCTGCACTAGACTGAAATATACCACCTGCAGTATCAGCCTATGGTAGAACTAGATAGAAACCTAACAGTGAAACACAAAGTGTGCTGGAGGTTTCACAGCATAGTGCCAGTAGTGCCTATTCCCATCTGTTTATGCCATCTGCCCTTTCCAGCACAGTACCTCTCAACTGTCCTAAATGCTCTCCCTGTATATGGAAGCCAAACTACGTTTTTGACTCCTTAGAGAGTTTGGGATAATTTTGGCTCCCCATGTTTGTCAATTTTCAGATGATTTAACTTAGAAGAATGTTTTGCTACCTACTACAAATCAATTAGATATCAAATTTATTACAATCTAAAAATGATAAAAAGTTATTCTTACATATTCCGTTATTATAGATTCTGTTTTAAACTCACAACATCACTTGTATTTTGAAATGTCTGTATATTACCTCTTGTATTACGTCTCAAACTTCCCTTTTATCAAGATTTTTTTAAATTCCTTTTTCTTATCTGCTTTTAATAAAAGTCCTTTTCATTGCTAAAAGCCATACAAACAATTTTGGCAGGTATTCAATTAATGTTGAATTCTTTGCATATCACTTTATTATTCTTCCTTCCAATTACTTAATTCTGTTTAATTGCGTTTAAGGTCTTTTGCAATTTCTCCAAAAGATTCAAAGTCTAAATTTTTGTTTGTTTCATGCCAGTATTAGCTACTATGCCCAATTCAGTTGTGGGTAATGTTATTCAAGTATCATTTAGCCTTTATATTTCCAATTCTGTTTTTAAAACTAAAGTCAATCTATATTCTCTTTAGCTCACTGTGCCACACAGTATAGCATGTAAGACAGCACAAAAGTTGTACAGAGTATCTACAAAGGTATTGCTTTGTTAATTCGTTCTATTGAAGTTTAAGTTCATTTCCATGTCCTTGTTATCACTTATTTCTACTAGCTCTGTGAAGTGTACCACCACACCCCTAAAAAATAATGTTCTTGTACACAAATATACACACACAAACAAGCACATTTAAGGTTGCTTGTTTTAGCTTGGTTTTTGGAAAAAAAACATGCTAGTTAGCTTTCACTGTTGCTAACAGACTTTTGCCAATAAAATGGCTTTTTGCTATCCACTTTGGTTCTTTATCATTAAAAAGTGGTACATAGAAGGAAATGCTTCTTTATCTAGTACATAATCAACCCATGAAATACACCATCACGGGAAGCCATCAGGTCAAATACTCTGACTGAATTTTAAAGAAGACTGGGTTAATTTTATGACTACTAAAAATATTTGTAGCAATGCATGCCAAGCTAAATAATAAGAATAAATCAACCATCATGCTTCATGGTATAAATTGATTGCCTGCAGGTGTCTGGAAAAAATGCTATTCTCTCTGTACAGTACTGCAATTGCCAAGGTTTGTTATTAGGATATAATGCAGTGGCGGTTGGTTGAGAGGGGGAAAATACAGGTTATGGTTTATTTCTGAGGCAGGATATTGCAGCAGAAGCACCCAGAAGTTTCATCAGGTGTGATAAAACCTACCATGTCACAGGGAGCATATAGAATACAGATTGGTTCCTGTCAAGTACTAGCTCATCACTAAGGTGGTGACTTACTTAGTAGGTGATACCACATAGGAAGAGTTATCTATTCAACAAAACACAAGGAAAACTCTGGTGAGACCGGAGATCCTTTAAAAATCATTGGTGCACCTCCATCACTTGACAAATGTCAGACAGCTGATGTGCAGCTACCTCCACTGAGAAAAGAATCCAGCATTTTACAAAAGGGGGTATATGAGTAGGGACTAGCACTACAGGAGTGGCTGCACCCCCTGTTCCCAGCCTCCCCTACATCCTACTGGGGAGGGCATACTACACTGTGGGATTAGCATTCAAGAAATTTTTTAAGTCCCCAAAGAAGGTTACCCCCACTCTCCCCCCACCCCCACCCCCTTCCTTCTACTAAGCATGGAGGGAAAGGAAGGTGGGAATTCTTACCTTCTTTGGAGACTTAAAAAAGTGCCCAGCTGCTGCTCCTACTACATGGTCAGGGATGAGAGTGCAGTCACATCACTGCATCCCTCCAGGATCTATCTCTACCTCTACTTACTACACTGCTCAGAGGCACACTGTTACCACATTGTTTTCCCCTTGTCTTTATTTTTTTTTCCCTGTCTGTGTTTTCTGTGCCTCTTGTTTCTTATCTCCTACTTAACTCTGAAATCTTCACAGCAGGGACTATCATATTTGCTATATGTTGGTACAACACCCATCAAAATGGAGTCCTGATTTTGTAATCAAAATAATAATAGGATTCCACATGTCAGATGACAAGCTTCACAACAACTAGTGCTTTTTTTCTCCTCTAACTACTCTAACTACATAGAGTATCTTCTAGTCTTATGAAGTTGTGTACAGTAACTGTCTTGGCTTTGTGTACAATTCAACACTGGCCTACAATGTACTATTTATTCTGTTAAACTACTACTTCTAAGGTACCAAGAGCTTGCTTGACAGCTCACTTATATACAGCCATACTATTTACCAGACTTTTGTCTGACCATTTGCAGTCTTCCCTCATTCCACAGCTTGTTTTACATTACATCTTTTCAGCTCTCGACCTTATAATTTTCCTTACTATCTCACCTTCAAATGCCTTGTTTATGATCATATTCAGTTAGATCGGCAGCAGCAATTTTATTCTTTAGAAGTTAACAATCTGACATCACACAGAAACTGCTGGATATCCTATCAGCCACAAACTGTGCCACACACTGCATTGAAATCAAAATATCTTATCTTTTTCAATTTTCAATTCCCAAACATTTGTTCCTCTATATTTTGAAAGATTTGTGGGGGAAGGGGGGAGGGTTGAGGGGGAGAGAGGGAATGGACATTTTCTGGTAAAAAAGGCTATACCTAGGTGATGTCAAATGTGGGGTCCTTTCAACTAGTTTTATCACAAGGTTTTAATTTTGTATGTGGGAGAGATTTTCATAGTCATCTAGAAAGTTAGTGACTGCAGTTGTCTAAATCCCAGATGTGCCTTTGAACATTTCTCCTTGGTTTTTGATGACTATATTCATGGCCTCTGTAGAAAAGTGATAGTCATAGGCAGAAATGACTCTTATTACCATCAATGGAACTATTATAATTTATGTGAAGCTAATGTATACAGGCAATATGAACATAATACAATATGTAATCATCTTAAATTCATAGCTGCAGAAGAAAAATTATTCTGTTTTGCAGACAACATTATGTTCATAACTTCTATTCCAATGGTTGTATTCTCTTCAGCTGAGAATAATAAGGACATTTTCTAATTCATTAATAACTGTATTTGCAAAATCATTATCTAGCGACCCAAAAATAATCCATAGATTCATAGATGTTAGGGGCTGGAGGGACCTCATGAGATCATAGGGTCCAGCCCCCCTACACTTGGGCAGGAAAGACTGCTGGGGTCAGATGACCCCAGCAAGGTGCATGTCAAATTGTTCTTTAAAGATCTCCAGGGTAGGTGACTGTACCACCTCTGGGGAGAGTCTATTCCAGACCCTGGGCACTCAAATTGTGAAGAAGTTTCTCCTTATGTCCAATCTGAAGCCATCTTCAAGCAGTTTGTGTTCATTATTTTTTGTCTTCCCTTGCAGTGCCTTGGTGAACACATGCTCCCCCAAGCCCTGATGTATGCCTCATATACCTATAGGCTGCCACCAAGTCCCCTCTAAGTCTTCTTTTCTCCAGGCTGAACAGTCCCATGTCTTTCAGCCTCTCCTCATAAGACCTGCTCTCCAGAACTCTAATCA
Source organism: Alligator sinensis (assembly GCF_000455745.1). Lineage (NCBI taxonomy): Eukaryota > Metazoa > Chordata > Crocodylia > Alligatoridae > Alligator > Alligator sinensis. Next base: position 1,789,733 of record NW_005842020.1, on the reverse strand, counting down.
TGCTACAATGAAATCAATAATATAAATTAATCCTTACATTTTTATTATAAAAATCCATGAATGTTATACACTAGATGTGTCTATACAAGGTGCTTAATGCACAGTAGACTAATTGACTGCACATTATGGCATCACAGTAAAAACTGTGCTATTACACTAATTCACAGTAGTATTAGTCTACTGTGCATTAACCATCATGAAAAAGCATGCAATCACTCTAATGCACACTAGGGCAGTCTACTGTGCATTTGTTGTCCTGTGGGTCAGGCCAACGCTCAGGATCCCAATATCACACTGTTAGACAGGAGGGCATGGCGTACAATTGCACATGCACAAAAATCAATTAGGTGCATACACACACACACACACACACACACACACACACACACATACTACCAACATCCAAGATAACCAGCTTAGGCACATACACACCTAGTACCAATTCAAGCTCATACACGCTATGCACACTGAAAATTAGTTTCCAACAATCAGTTGTCAATACCCACACACTCAGTACACATACACAGATCACTAATTCGTATATCAAGCACACAATGACATATATATATATATATATATATATATATATATATATATACACGAATATCTCATATATATATATATGTCATCGTGATATATATATACATATATACACATGCACGCACATCTTCACCAGTTACTTTAGGTTAATTGATCTTAATTGATTAAAGGACAATGCCCAAAGCCTGCAGAACAGGGGAGCGATGCCAGAGAGAAGCCAGCACACAGGCTGGGACTGGAGCTGGAGCTGCAGGGGAGTCAAAGGTAGGTGGGGAAAGGGAAATGGGCTGGGGGCTGGGGGAAACTGGGAGCTGACTTGGGAAACTGCAGGTGCTAGAGAGGGACTTCTGGAGAGCTCAGGAAGCTACAGGAGAGGGGCTGCTGGTGCCAAGAGCTGGAGAAAGGCTCCAGCTTCCAGGGAAACTGTGGAGCAGCCCAGAGGAGCTGCAGGGAAGTTAGTGGCAGGCCAAAAGGCTGCAGGGGAAGCCAGAGAACAGAGAGAGAGCAGGAAAGGTTGGGAAGAGAAGGCAGAGCGAGATAGGGAGTGGGGAGAGGTGGCAGAAGGCAGAAAGGAATGGGGCTGGGAGGCTAAAAGGTGGAAGAAGTGGTGGGAAAGCAGGAGAGGCTGCAGAAAGACACAGGAAGGAGGCGGTGGATGGGGCCAGGAGGCTAGAAGGTAGCACAAGTGGCAGGAAAGCAGGAGAGGCTGAGAGGTGGCAGAAAAGGGGAGATGGAATTGAGAGGAGGTTGGGAAATGAGGCGGGGGGAGAGGGGCTAGGCTGGAGCCTAGAGAGAGAGAGAGAGAGACTGAAATTTAAGATAGGGAAGGGAGCGGGATTCAGTAAAACATGACCTAACTCAGGGTTGCAAATGACAGTGGTTTTATTGAACAGGGGAGATGGTGACACAATATCTTATTAGTTCCTTTGCACCCACCCACCCACAGACAATGGTAGTAGGGGTTAAAAAGGCTTCGTGCAGGGGCTGAAGTCCAGGAGGAGAAAGAGAGAAGAGAGAAAGAGGATCCAAACTGTAGGAGGAAGTATGTGGGTAATATCTACCTATCCCAGGCTGAAAGTTGATCCTTGATGGCCAGTCAGGATCTCCGTCAGCTCAGTGTTGTCCAGAGGGGGTTGCCGGCAGGGCCTCTGGGGTGGATAGGCAGTGTGACATGGAGCTGGTCTGGTCCAGATGGAAAATGGCATTCTCATTGGGTCTGTCTTCACTGCTCCCTTTTATAGGGGAAGACCTCCTATGACCCTAGTGGCAGGGGCATGCCCAGGCAAGGGTCACCCCCTGGTGTACTGAGCATATGCACACCTAGGTAAGGACATGAAGTTTCAGGTGTCTGTAATGGTGGGGTGACTGATTTCTGATTTCTGCAACAGTCTTTGTCTTCCAAATCTTGAGGCAGGGAGGGTCAATGCAGGGTGATGGTTGGGTCGAGTTGATGGTTCGGTCATTCAGAGGGAGCTATTTTTAAACCTACTGCCATTGTCTCTCAAGCACCCTCATTCATCCCCATTCATTCAGGAACCAATTTCCATAGGAGGGGTAGGTATGAGTCATAGGTTACAACTTACTTAGACAACAGGGCATGGGGACAAGATGGGAACCTGACACACAAAATGGATACTTGACATCATTCTTGCCAACCCACATTTCAGGCCTAAACCATACAGTGTTAATAAGAAACAATAAAAGTCAATGCACAAATGATAGGAATATAATATAATACAATATGAAACAATAAAAATCAATACAAACAGAACAGAACACTATTTACAATATAAAAAGGGGTTTATTACAATGTGGGAGTATAAGAACTTAGCTTACCTAGTATTACTTGTAATCACTTTTAAGGGATAGAGAGGGCAGAGAGAAAGTCAGAAATGGTTGGGGAAGGGGAGGGAATGCATTTTAAAAAGAAAAAAAAAGAAAAACGGGGGGGTTGCTACACACTTATTTAGTACTTCCTTTTGCAATTACTAAATGTAATGTGCAGAATACACTGCACATTAATAAACATGTAGATGAACATGTGCCCTATAGGTAGTACTTTCCTAATTCTAAGAGACATAAATAGGCTAATTCACAAGCGGAAAGTTGTTTGGGGTTTTTTGGTGGATGATGTGGGCCACTGAATCATGGATCAGATTTTTTTATGCAGTGATTACATTCTCATTCTTGAAATCACATTCTGAGAAACCAGTTTGTACATGTGAAAGATAGTGTACAACTGTAGGTGCTTGTACATGTGATTGGCATTGAGTCCCCTAAATTGAAATGATGGGTTTTTAATTGCAATGATTAAAAACCCACCGTTTCAATTTAGGGGCTCCCATCACTGTTATGGCAAGGGGCCCAATCCTCTTTTTTTTTTCTCGCAGAGCCTGCCCATGTGTCTTGCAGCTGGGGGGTGAGCTGCTAGCAGGCTGAGCAGCCCCTGAGCTGTATGAGCTCGGGATTAGGAAAGAGTTGAATCAGGCTGGGTGTTGCCTCAGAGCTGGTCACCTGCCTGGGAAGCCCCAGAGGGTGCCCATCAGCTGGCTACCTGCCTGGGCAGCCTCAGGGGGTACCACCACTACAGAGGGAAGAACTGGTGCCCCCTGCAGCTCAAGGCCTGATGACCCCCCCCCCCCCCCCCCCAACTGCAGGAGAAGCAGAAAGGTTCAACAAGAAAAAAGTAGCAGTGCCCCCTGTGGCCACCAGGGTGCGGTGCTAGTGAGCTGGAGGCTGCCCCAGCTCAGAAGCAGCACTCTAGCAGATCTAACTTTTCCTCTAGTCCCCCCGGGGAGCAGTAGCTGGTGGGCTTCCAGTGGGTGGTCTTGGGGAAGTGTTGGATACACCAGAGTGCTGCTTCGGAGCTGGGACTGCCTCCAGTTCACAAACACCCCAACAAGGCAGCCTTGGGGGGGTGCTGCTGCTGCAGAGGAAGGTACCCAGCCCCATCTCCACTCAGCAGCTGCATGCAGGCAGGCTGCACAGGAAAAAAATAATCAGTGTGGAGCTTGATCCTTCTTTTTTCATGGAGCCGGCCCACCTCTCCTATGACCAGGGGATGAGCTGCCAGCAGGCCATGAACTTCAAGGGGCCCTGGTCCTTCTTTCTGTGGTGGCAGTGCCCCTAGGGCCACTCAGGTGGGTACCTAATGACAGGTGCTGCCCCAGCTCTGAGGCAGAACCCAGCCCAATCTAACTCTTCCCTGAGCCCAAGCTGGGGTAACATAAAGCCCACTAGCAGCCCATCCAGGCAGCCCTGGTGGGCACCACAACTGCAGAGGGATGGACCTGGGCTTCCCACAGCTCAGGGGCTACTTGGCCTACCAGCAGCTCTCCCCTGGGCTTTGGGAGCTCTGAGGTAACATGAGAAAAAAAACCCAAAAAATTATCAGGCCCCTCACCTCATTGCTTCTCCCTTCAGCCCACCACTCCTGTTGTACGGTGGGGAGTGAGTTGTCAAAAGGCTGCAATGTTACAAATAGCTACATTGCAAAGTAAACTACATGCAGATGTGGTTTAGTTTGCAATGTAACAAACTCATTTAAACTGTAAAAAAAAAGGCCCTGCACATGTACAGTGCAATGTAATTAAACTGCAATATGGGCAATTTTTTGTCATGTGTACATGGACCCTATGACTTCATCTGGGTCTCAGGAAGGCTGATCATGCATTACTTAATAAGCTATGCAACCAAAATACAATAATTAATACATGACATGGCTTGTAAAATATAAATGAAGATGAACTGGAGGGAAGAGCTTGTTAACCTTTAAATAAAGCTTTCATTTATTTATATAACACACATCTAGTATATCTCTCATGAATCACTCCTTTAAGGCAGAATGAGAAAGCCTCACAATTCTTTGGTCTCCTCTTAAGTTGTTATAGTTTACAGAGTCAGATTGGGTTACTTCTAGTTCATTTTCATTTATATTTTACAAGTCACGTTACACATTCATTATCTGGGAAGTGTGAAGCAATTTTCTTTACCAACAGACTTGGAGGCAAGCATTCCACACATGAAATGGCTATTATGGCTATTATGGTTATTAAAGGGCTATTACAGTCTTGGTTATTATGACTTTTAAAGATATAGTAGTATATAAGCCTCTCTTTTACTCTTAGTGACAGATCCTAAAATGAAATTTGAGGGAATTAATTTCTGGTTATTTGTATATTTTCAATATATTTCAGTGTATGTTCTCGGAATCATGTATCTAAGTTGTGTAATGTGATTGCTGTCCTATCCTATCTGGCTGAGTTAGGCCACCCTCCCATGGAACTGCGAATATCTGCTTTCTTTTTCTAGATGACTGAACTCAGTGGGTTGGATTTCCAGGCAGGCATGAAGTCCCTCACAGCAGGTGCATCTACATGTGCACCAATATTAGTGTTCAGTAAATTAATTAACTCCACTGAAGGATAAAATCATAGAATCATAGAATATTAGGGTTGGAAAGAATCTCAGGAGATCATGTAGTCCAACCCCCTGCTCAAAGCAGTACCACCCCCAACTAGATCAGCCCAGTCAAGGCTTTGTTTAGCCACATCTTAAAAACCTCCAAAGGTGAAGATTCTACCACTTCTCTGCTTTTACTACCCTCCTAATAAGAAAATTCTTCCTAATATCTAACCTAAACTTTCCTTGCTGCAACTTGAGATTCTGGCTTCTTGTTCTGTCATTTGCCACCCCTGTGAACTGTCTAGCTCCATCCTCTTTGGAACCACCCTTCAGGTAGTTGAAGACTGTTATTAAATCCTCTCTCAGTGTCCTCTTCTCTAGACTAAATAAGCACTGGTCCCTCAGTCTTTCCTCATAAGTCATGTTCCCCAGAACCTTCACCATTTTTGTTGCCCTCCGCTGGACTCTCTCCAAGTTGTCCACATCCTTTCTGTACTGAATACAGTACTTCAGATGTGGCCTCACCAGTGCTGAATAGAAGGGAATAATCACTTCCCTTGCCCAGATGACAATCTCTGCCTAGGGATGCTCCACACTGGCTCAAGTGCTGTCGCCATAGCATGTTTAGTTTTCTATAATCTATGAGAGGCTGCCAGCAGTGATGTGTGCCAGGGACTCAGCCCAGCCCAGCCCAGCATTTACTTACTTGATAAAGTCATGTTCTTGAAACAAAAATAGCCAGCAATATTTGTGGTGGAAAACTACATTCCACTCACAAATATATATGTGACCATATGTGTATATATTTACCAGATCATACCACTTGTTCACTATCTGAGAAGGACAGACAGTAAGGCTCTTTCAGTGTTAAGTCACTTGTTTGCTTATCTATTATTTGGGCTCCACATGAATCCTTGCTAAACAAATGTGCTGCCTCTCACATAAAAGGGCCAGGCCGCTACATTATGGTTTTCAATTTTTTATGTTCTGTTGTTACCACTTGCAAAAAACTCTTAAGAAAATACCAGCAGTAAAGATACAGGTAAATAGTATTTGTAAAATAACACAAAACCAGACAAGGAGTTCCAAGTGGACACACCACATAACAGTCACAGAGCAAAAAAAGAAAGAAGAATGAAAAAAATAAGGTGTTTAGATTAACAACAACAACAATTGTTCTGTAAAATAATTTATAAGTGGCATCAGCCCATATACACTAGCCACTGTCAGAGTGAGGCTACTAACTGGATAAGCAACTAGACTGATGCAATAAGGCTATTTTTTGTTTCCTACTTTTTTTCTCTCCATTTTACCTTTATTTTGACTTTCATTTTATTTTATCTATATTTATTTGCCCCATTACAAAAAGATACAAAAGGTTAATTGTACATAAGCATCAAGGACAATTTCTATTCTTAAGGATAAGATGATAGTGATTTACAAAAGCATATTGTTTAATGGATTTTCAGGGACTTAAAAACAGTATATTAGAATTGAACTAAGATGACGAATTCCACTCAAATGCCTAATAGGTATTGCCCTGTGGGGTCAGGCCAATGCTCAGGATCTCGATATTGGGCTGTTAGACAGGAGGGCGTGCTGTACAATTGCACATATACAAACACACAAATCAATTAGGTGCATACACACACACATACACACACACACTACCAACTCAGGCACATACACATCCAAACTAGCCTAGGCACATGCATACCTATCACCAATTCAAGCACATACACACACCAAAAATTAGACAACAATCAGTTGTCAATACCCGCACACTCAGTACACATATACAGATCACTAATTCGTATATCACACACACAATGACATATATATATATATATATTCACCAGTTCATACACAAACCTGCACATATACACAGATGAGTTCCTAACTTGGATGGTACAGTATGTATGTGTGTGTTTGGGGTACTTGGGGAAAGGTTAAGGTGAGAGAGAAAGTGTAAGGAGTGAAAGTTGCTGGAACTACGATTAGAACTGGTAGACTAGGGAGAAGCTCGCTGAGGAACTGAGGCTTGGGGTTACTTGAGGTCACTGATGCAAGGGAAAAAGCCCGGCGGCAAGGAGGAGACAGCCAGAAAAGAGAGAGAGTCAGAAACCTGGGAACTTGGGGTTGATAAGTAGTGGCAAGGAGGAAACAGTTAGGAAACAAACAAAAACCCGACTCGGGGTTTCAAAATAACAGATTACTTAAACAGACAACACACTATACAGCCCCATGTAGTTATTGGTTCACACATATGCAACACATACGCACAAGAACTCACAATGGCAGCAGGAGAAAGAGACTCAGTGGAAGGGTTGGAGTCCATGTAGGGAAGAGAAATGGAGTCCAAGTCCTTTGCTTGGGGAAGGAAGGAGGGTGATAGCTACCTATCCTGTGCTGAGTTGATCCTCGATGGCTAGTCAGGGTCTTCTCCAGCAAGGTGTTCTCCAGAGGGGATTTTCCAGCAGGGCATCTGGATGGATAACGTGGTGCTGGTCCAGATGGAGAGGGCATCCCAAGGAGTCAGTCTTCACTACCCATTTTTATGGGACAGGCTACCTATGATCTCCTACAGGGAGGGCCTATCCAGGCAATGTCAGTCCTATTCCAGAGGGTTCCAGGTGTTCTTACTGAGCATGTGCAGCTTGGCACAATGGTAGGTTGCCTCATCTTTTGTGTCTTGAATGCTGAGGGTGGTTCCAATGGCTGGGTCCTTGGTCCAGGTATTGGTTTTGATGGTTTGGTCATTCAGAGGGAGCTATTTTTAGACCTACTGCCATTGTCTCTCAAACATCCTCATTCATCCCCATTCATTCAGTAACCTAGTTACATAGGAGGGGTAGGTATGAGTCACACAGTTACAACAGAGTTACAATAGGGTATGCCTGGGCAGGGGACACAAGATGGAGACTTGACAAACAAAATGGAACCTTGACATGACTTATGCTAATTTACATATGTAGGCCTAAATCATATCGTATTAGTAAAACAGTAATATAGAACAGTAAAAATCAATATAAACATAATAATTATACAATATAAAACAGTGGATATCCATAACAGGGCACTTATTTGAAAAGAAGGAGAAAAAAATAAATAAAACAAAAACAACTTGCTACTAAAATAAAATGCTAAAGCTTATCCTATGTCTTAGCTCACTTATACTTATCTAGAAATAGAGAGGGAGACAAAAAGTAAAAAATGGTTAGGGGAAGGGGAGGGAATGTATTTTTAAATAACCTCCCCCACCCCAAAAAACACCCCCAGAACTGGGGGTTTTGCTACATAGGTGTTTGAATAGAATAGAATAGAATAGAACATGGGGCAAGGATCCTACTTTGCCGCTGTCTTCACTCAATTTTAAACCAGTGAAACTTCATGACTAATATAAAAAAGTCAGATTAAGGCAATGAGGCTCTAGGTGTGTCTACAAGAAATACTTTACTGTGAACTAACATAGTTTACTGTGCAGTAAACATGTGCATCTACATGTGTGTATGCTTAGCGCACAGTAAGCCTAGCTAATTTTGCATAAATTTGCTCCCGAGTAAACTGCACCTGGGTCTAATGCACATGTAGACATACCCACTATGCCTCTTATGTTTTATAATAATATAATTACTTTACCAGAGGACTAAAGTGATCATATGGATAGATGTGTTTCCCCTTACTATCAAACTTGAAGGCCTTAGTTTTATTTTACAAGAAAAGAATAAGCAACCCTGATTTCTTCTGTTAACACTAGGATTCATCAGTCAGTAAGAAATATATTAAAGTAACTTGACTTGTTACAATTTTTATTGTACATCTGAAAGGGTGGTACATTTTTTTTTTTTCTTTTTTGCCTCCTACCCTTTCTCAGGGCACTCTGATAATGACAGGCTACATCTAGCTGGATGGATAGTACATTGGATGAGGCAGAATTTTTTGCTTATGATACGGACTTTCAGTGGCGATGTGTAGCTGGTGCACATGGGTGCACGTGCACCCCCTGAGTGTTGCGGTGAACCCCTTATGAAAAGGCACCACCATGCTCAGGGGGTGGACATGTACCCCCTATGAAAAGGTGACCGCCACCCCTGCCACCAACACTGCTGGTAGCACCTGAGGGTGGTCGTCAACCCCTGGTCACTGCTTGTCACCCCTCCCCCCTGCTGCTGACAGTGCCGGCAGCATC
>NW_005842020.1:1772124-1780569 GCF_000455745.1 Alligator sinensis | reverse complement strand
ATATATATATATATATATATAAAGTCATCTATGGCAAAACCCTGATACCTTTGCTCATTTTGATCTGGTCCTTATTCCATAAATAATCACACTGAAATAAACTCCACATGATAAAACTATATCAGAATCCAAGCTCTGTAATTCAATCTGAAATTCTAGTGCACAATTTTAAACATGTTATAATCCTCCACAGTTCTTTTCCACCATCAAAGTGCCAGGGTAACATCAAGTACACTACAGTATTATCCATTTGCAATTTAGTATCATTAGCATCTGAACTATTAAACCTTATTCTGTCCTGGCATGCTACTAAATGCTTATTTTCATATTTAATATATTAAAGTGCATGAAATGTGATATTACAGAAGTCCCTGTCATCTTAAATGAAGTCACCTGAGAGCTGTAGAAGACTAGGAGAGAATAAGTACAAAACTACCTACAATCCTATTTAGGTGTTAGCAGTGCCAGGGAATCATATTTTCCATTCTAGTCCATTTAATTTGTATGCTAAAGGAAAACTATTTAGAGAGAGGCTGAAGTGCATTTGTTGATCAATACTCCACTGATGTTGATATTTGTCAGCGTTTTCTTTAGTTGATGATTTATAGGGTGCCAGAAGCATTTATAGAATTCTTAACTCTTTGTCATGTCTCAATTTGCTCTAAGCAGAAAACTTTTATTCTTTATTACACTATATTTTTAACAAAATAAAAGACATGTTACATTAGATATTTTATAATTATGTTTAGAACAGAATTATGGTGCCTCTAGGAGTTATTAAGGTTGATGCCACTTGGTCTAAAATCCTGTCAGCCAGTGGAAAACCTTACTCTCTTAAACAGAACAATGAAACACTTTGTAGCCAATATATCATTAATTGTAAGAAGTATCAAGTTTGTTTGTTTTTAAAAAACTTCTGATAGGACATGTGCTAAAATATAATTAGCTTAAAGTATTACAGATACTACTGGAGAACGTATAGCCAGTGTTAAGGTTTGCCTTGCAACTAGTTAGCAAAAAAAATGGAACAACAAAATCATCTGCTTTTATGGTAATAGAGACCGTATAATGCTAACATTTTAATAGTCTAAATCAAATTCATAATCTGCAAGAATCTATAGAAATATTTTTATTAAAAAGTATAATTTTTAATTCTTGCATGGCAATTTTCATCCAGAAATTGCAAAGCACATTGCAAGTTACCCACCTTTTTCATATTTTGAGAAAACAAGGCACATGAGCCATGTCCACACATGGAGTATTGTGTGCAGTTCTGGCTCCTGCACTTCAAAAAAATATGGAGAATCTTGAAAGGGTCCAGAAAAAGGCCACAAGAATGATCAAGGTCCTGGAGGACAAATCTTATGAGGAAAGAATAAAGGATCTGGGACTGTTCAGCCTGGGGAAGAGAAGACTGAGGGGGGACTTGGTGGCCATCTATATTATATAAGGGGTGAACATCATAATCTGGGAGAAAAACCATTAACTAGGGTGCCTCAGGGGAGGACAAGGAGCAATGGTCATAAACTGTCAGAGGATGGTTTCATCTAACTGTTAGGTTGGATGTAAGCAAGAACTTCTTTACAGTAAAGGTGACCAGAATCTGGAATAGACTTCCCAAGGAGGTGATGTAATCTTCAACACTGGAAGTCTTCAAGAGGAGACTGGACTGACACCTTGCTGGTTTCATTTGATCTCAAAAGTATTCCTGCCCAGAGCAAAGGGCGGGGAGGGGGCTGGACTAGATGATCTTTTGAGGTCCTTCTAGCCCTGAATTTCTATGACTTCATGACTGTAACAACATAGACAGTGTGGCTGTTGTGAAAACAAAATCAACTTTATCCCCCCTCCATCTCCCCAAAACTTCCCCAACACCAACAGCCTAACATTCCACCAATACCCCACATGAGACCCTGCACAACACCATCACCATTCACCCACCCCCACCCTGTCAAAAAAGATTAAAAACCATAGAAAAAATGGAAACTATTTACTAAAGCACCAAGGGGGAAAGAGATGGTCCTTAGGGGTGGGAAAAACACCAGGGGAGCAGGAACAGAGAGGAGGGAATCAGGGGTTGGCAACCCCTTAGCCCCAAGCCTGCTCTTGTCCCTGTGTGCCACCACCCCATGTTCAGGGGCCATGCTGATGTGGCCAGGGACCTGGCTGTTCTGAGGAAGAGGGTGGGTGCTCCTCCTCAGGGCCAGATGGTGCATTTAGGCCTGGGACTGGGAAGAGGAGAGGCAGGAGTGGTACCACTTGACAGCCACTGAGGGCCTGTGAGGCCTGCTGGGGTGACAGCTGAACCACCAGCCATGCAAAATATTCCTAGTTAGGCCCTGGCCTAGGTGGGAGGGGAGGTGCAGGCTGGCCAGGGGGCAAGATGCCTATGCTGGGGCTGGTGTGGGCTCGAGCACAGCGGCAGGAGTGACAGCGGTATGGGTGGCAGCCAGGAGCTACTGCAACACCCTGTGCTCCTCTAGGATGGGTGTCTTGATGGAGGCCTGCAATTGTCTCAGTCCCTCATAGCTGTCCTGAGCCAGCAGCTATTTCTCCCTTATCTCCACCACTAGCTGCTGCAGGGCCACCCTCCTGGCCTGAACCTCCTCCAGAACAAGGAACTGGTCATAGCGGGTGCAGCACAACTCAGCCAGGACCTGCTGATAGCACTGACAGGCCTCCCTTAAATGGACCCACTCTGTCTAGAGCAGTTCCTCCTGGATGCTTTCCTGGCATGCATGTTTCTCCCAGCACAGGCAATGCATCTGGATGGCCCCTGGAGTGCCTGAGAGTGGGTGGGCAGCTCCCAGGTGCTGGATATCAGCCTCTCCCCTGGCAGATGGGCTCTCTGTAGAGATAGCAAATGGACGGCTATGTTCCATTACAGCATCATGCCATGGGGCAAGAACAGGACTTAGCGAGACTCCGCAGGGAGTAGCCTCACTCTTAGGCATCGGGCCAGGCAGATGACCCCCGAGCCAGAGCTATGTGAGGCTGGCAACCTGAAAAGGACTACAGCCATCCTGAGGTCTATCCATCCTCTCCCCACTGTGTATCTGAGTGAACTGCTGCCCAAGGCCTCCCCCTGGCACTGCCCACAGCCTCTGCAGGCCCCTACCGTAAGGATCTTGCCAGGGACAAGCATCACAGTTGGCCCAGCCTGCTCCACCCAGCTTCTCCCCCTACCAAGATAAATGTAGTGTTCCCTGACACCTGGACCCTCAGCATCTAGCTCCAGTGGGTGTGGAGCTGCAGCCCTTTGAGAAAATGGCCCTGGCAATACTACCACCTCCCCATGACCTCATGGCCAGGACCATCTCCATCCAGCTGGGAGGCTTCTTGCTCTGCTAGGATGAGGGACCCTTCATGGCAGAGGAGTGGGGAACAGGAAAAGAGGGATGGAGATGATAGATATGGGCTTATGGAGCATGCAGGGCATAAGGAGGAGTTGCCCTGGGGAGAAGGAAGGAAAAGGTGGGTGTCTCCCAGTTTCTCATGTCCTGTGCAGGACTTACCAGGCTACATTGACAGGCAGTCGCCTTGGTCAGGAGACTGCAGTTCCTGGGCCCTGGGTTGGGGGAGTGGAGCCAGAGCCAGAGACAGACCTGGCCTCAAATGGGGGTGAGGCCCAGTGTTGAGGCTACTGGGGTGTGGCCACTGCCAACATATGTGACACCACTGCCCTCTCCTCAGCCTCTTCCCCACTCCCTCTGCTGTCATGCAGGAGCTGGGGGACATGTTTCATAGTTTCAAAGTTGGTAGGGTCAGAAGGGACCTGAGCAGATCATCAAGTCCAACCCCCTGCCATGGGCAGGAAAGAATGTTGGGATCAAATGACCCCAGACAGTTGATTATCTAGCCTCCTTTTGAAGATCCCCACGGTAGGAGCAAGCACCATTAATGAAAATGGGGTGAGAGACAGTGTCAAAGATCTTCCTAAAGTTCAGAAAGACTACATCCACTGCGACACCTAAGGATTTTGCTACCTGGTCGTAGAAGGCAACAAGGTTGGTCTGACAGGACCTGCCCCTAATGAACCCATGTTGGTTGCCCCTAAGCAAAATCTCCCCTGCTGGTCCCTCACAGATGTGCTCCTAGATAATTTTCTCAAAGAGCTTTTCTCAAAGGACTGAGGTAAGACTAATGGGCCTATAGTTTCCCGGGTTCTCCTTCCTCCCCTTTTTTGAAAATGGGGACCACATTGGCCCTTTTCCAGTCCTCTGGCACCTGGCCAGAGCACCATGAGTGCTCATAAAGCCATGCCAGGGGTCCCGCAATGACCTCTACCACTTGCCTCAGCACCCTGGGGTGGAGTTCATATGGATCTGCTGATTTGAACATGTCCAGCCCCACCAGAAGTTCCCTAACTAGGTCCTCTCTGACCCTAGGCCTCACTGTGCCTCTCCTGAGTCTGTCCAGAATTCTAGTTAGGGGGATGTCCCAGTCCCTGCTCAGAAAAATGGAGGCAAAGAATTTATTAAAGAGGTCAGCTTTGTCATCTGGTCCAACCACCAGATTGCCAAGCATGTCCTGCAGGGGCCCCACGTTACCCAGTTCTTTCTTTTTACTCCCTATGTATTTAAAAAAGGACTTCTTGTTATCTTTGATCCTGGTCACTATTCCTAGTTCTGTCTCCACCTGAGCCTTCCGATCAGCCCCCCCTATAGTCTCAAGCAATGGAGGTATAATCCTTCTTTGTGATGGCCCTTCCCTTCCATTGGGTGTACACCTCCTTTTTAACTTTCAGACATTCCTGAATGCCTTTGGTGACCCATGGAGGCTTTTGAGCACTCTTGCTCCCCTTGACTTGCATTGGAACTGTCACTCTTTGGGCTTGGAGCATTGTCTCCTTAAGGAACAACCACTCATCTTAGATTCCCAACTCCCCTACCTTCTGGGGCCTCAGTGACTCCCCAACTAATCTCCTTAGCTCATTGAAATTTATCTGGCAGTTTCTCTGGCATCACCTCAGGCCTGGCTATGGAAGTAGGTCCTGCCTGTAGCATGTATCCCTCTTCACCATCACTCCTAGCATGGCTGGCAAGTAGTGTGGTTGCAGGCCTAGAGGAAGGCCCTGCCTCTGGGGACTCTGGCTAGGTCACAGGGCTCATTGTTGCAGTCTCTGCTTCTCGCCTGGTGGCAAAGGAGTAGCAGGGGATCTCCATGGCTCTGAAACAAATGATTTGGGCCAACTCCTCATAGTGGGCCATGGTGGACCACCCTGCACAGGCTGGCATCACACAGTACATGAAATTGTCTGTGCAATGGCTTGGACTTGTTGTGGCAGTGGTGCCATGTTTTGGCATGCCCCCACTCAGCCATTTGCCCAGCAATTGCCTAGTAAATGTACTCATTCTGGTGTCCCTGGTCAAACTGCCCCAAATGGCCAGGAGGTCAGTCACTTTCTTGGGCTGCCAGCTGGGTCCCTGGTGCCTGGTCTAGGCTGACTCCTGTGGCTGGGTCCCTCCACCTGTCTCACCACTCCTGCTGCCCACTGTGGACTCCAGTGCCTTCTGCTGTTCACTGGTGCCTGTAGCTGTGGCCTGGGTAGACCTCATGCCAAGATCCTAGGGCTGCTTTCTAGGTCCCAGGCCTCAGTGCCTCTGGAGAATTGGCATGGCTGTCCCATATGCTCAGCTGTAAGGCAGCCCATCTGGCCCTGGATACCTCTGTGGGGCCAGGACAGGTCCAGGGTGCAATGCAGGTTCAGCAGCAGATAGCTGTGAACCCTGCCACATTGTTTATTGTTCCTGCCCACTGCACAGTATGCTGGAGAAGCAGGGGCTCAAACAGTTCACTGGACACAGCTGGTTGGCAGCCAGAGTGTCCTATTGGAGAATTAGCCCTCAATTTGTCTTGGAGCATTCTTTAGAAGTGTGCTCCATGCTGCTTTTTTTCCCCCAGGTTTCTTTTTTTTTCCATACTGGGGAATCCCAGTTGCTAATTTGGACACCATGCTGCAAGTTACCAGCACAGTGCGCAATTTAATGTTCCAGGCATGTGGTTTGTGGAGCCGCAGAGAGATTTGCAGTACCACAAACTACACTTGCCTGTATGTCTGGATGCAGCCACAAAGGCAAAGTGATTTATCCAAGATCACCCATAAAGTCTGTAGTAGAGTCAACAATAGAACCTAGATTTTTTAACACCCAATTCACTGGCAAAGACAATGTCTCATTGAACATAAAGCTTCATTCTGCATTGTTTTAGCCTAGGATATTCAATGTTTCTTCAGTGGACTTATCCAACTGTAGTACTATAGTGGCAAATGAGGAACAACATATGCGTCAAATGCTATAACTGCACAAAAACATGTCCTCTCTAACCCTAATATTCCAAATAATGTGGAATATTATTTAAAACTCAAGGAATTTATTTCCTGGTAAGGTCAGAAAAGAGGTCAACTACTACAGTAAGCAGTACCTTAATTAAATTAATATCCACAAAGATATCAATATTATCTAAAATAATTTGTTTTACAAGGCTTTAGACATGCTTTCTGGCAAAATGAAAAATGCTTAATATTTCATTCATGGATTAGCATAATAATATATTTCTAGGCAAAATCAACATTGCGTTTGTATTGAAAATCTATCTTTGGTCCCTGCAAGCAAGGAAAAAAGAATATAAAAAATTAACTATAGAATGACAATGGGAAAAAAATAAAGCCAGTACTATTATTTATATGCACAAAAGTGAAGAACAGTATGCCTGAGTGGTCCTGGCTCCTGTGATAAGAGTTATATGTATACATAAGTTCCTGGCTAAATTAGGACCTAAAACTACTACAGAAAAGTCCTGATTCTGGAGGGTTGTGTAAAAAATGAACAATACACTAAGTATGCTTGATACGCTTCCTGAAACAGAGACAGCACAGGAAGCAACACTGAAAGAGAGGAGAGGCGAGGGTGTAGCAAGGAGAAACTATTTCACAGCGTGAATCAATATAGAAGAGAAAAATACTTTTTATTGTTGGGAAGCCAACTATGTGACCACAGATTTTTATATACTGGAATAATGAGGAGATTCATTTATTTATTTTATTTCTTATTGGAGGAATGTTTCCTAAAATACAAAAGAACTGTATGCCTGTTGATACATACATTGTTGTTCATGCGGATACACTCAAGCAAAGACTTCACTACTAACACTGAAAAAGCAAGCAGAGCACTAATAGTACATAAAGTATATCTCTGGAATAAAGAAAGTGTTGAGCCAGTTACCTACAACAAGAAAAATATGCAACAGAAAGGGAAACAAATTCTTCTCTTCCAGGATATAATCCTGATGATTTACCTTAAATATAGGAATTTGAGTCTAAATAGACTTTCCAGACTGGAGCATCAAGGTCCTTTTATTCCAATCTAAAAAATCATAGAAATTGTACAAAAAGGTTAGTCAGGTAATGGGGAAAACAATACAGTTTGAGCCAAAGTAAACCTTCCAGAAAAGAACAAAAAATATTAAACTAAAATGAGAAAGAAAAGATAAATGGAAAACCCAGCATACATCTCTGACAAAGAGAAAATTAGATAAAGTGTTAACTAGATTTTTAAAGGAATACATCTTTCTATGTTGATTTATCACATGCAGATTTGGTTTTCCAATAGAATTATATGTTTTGGTAGAGCTGTAATTTATTCTGGATATTTGATCTCTCAGACAGCAAATACATGTGTAGTGAATAAGATGGAACTTTATTTAAAAGCTGAATCAACAATGCCTTAAGAAGATACTGCAGGCTCCATCTGGCCGTTCTTATTGGCCACTGCTTGCCTCTGGACAGTTACATGGTAGCCCCTTGCTGCCTAGTTTTTCCACAAATGCTGGTGTCCTGCAGAAACTGCTTCCTTGCAATCAGTTGCCCTCTCTGATATAAGACACTACGTAGCAGCATAAATATTGTGGACTCTGTTTTTGTTATCTGAAATGGAGAAGGAAGGTCATGCCAGGTTACTACCCCCTGGTCACTCCTAACGTATGAAACGAGGATTTTCAACAACACTTTCCCAAAGGACCTCCATAGGACTGTCACAAACGAAATTAAGTAATGCCCATGTCACAAACAAGTAAAACCATTCAAAACAGTTTTAGTCTGCACTAGGTTAACTAAGAGTTAACTAACAAGAAGATAGTAACAGGTTTTTTGCTGCGCATG
Organism: Alligator sinensis; assembly: GCF_000455745.1. Taxonomy (NCBI): domain Eukaryota; kingdom Metazoa; phylum Chordata; order Crocodylia; family Alligatoridae; genus Alligator; species Alligator sinensis. The sequence continues at coordinate 1,772,411 of NW_005842020.1, read as the reverse complement.
TCAAAAAGAGATTTATAACTGCGACACTAACAAGAAATGAAACTTAGCCCATGATTTATGATTGGTCAGGGTGAAAAGGGATAGCCCTGCTACAAATCCCTAGAGATAATTGGCGATTCTAATTAAATTTATGACGTGGTGAAAAACAATTGGCTATCATACAAACAAAACCCTGCTACATTTCCGCCAAAGGGGAAGACAACTCTGTCCGCACCTTGGAGTAAATCTGACAATTTGATCAGTTGTCAGTGTCTTCCCGCCGCGACCTCCCTGGCGTACCCTTGACC
>NW_005842020.1:1761485-1771578 GCF_000455745.1 Alligator sinensis | reverse complement strand
TGGGGCACAACGCCCGCCCGAAAATAGCATCGGCAGAACAAGTTTTATTAGCAATAATAGGAACCTTGTACTGCACATGGGACGGGGGCCCACAGCCGATGGGTATTCAACACAACAGGTTCAGCTTGACGGAGCAACAGGCCGCTGGGCCGTGGCCACATCGATTCCTAACGCAACCCGGAATGGTTCCAATCACCCCCGAAGCCTTGGAAGCTTGCATAGACATCTATGGGGGATCTCATGCCATCACTCTTCACCTCCTCCTTACCCCGCAAATAGATGCACAGGCCGGGAACATCCTCAGTCAATTGGGCCGTATCCAGGCCCTCATAAAGCCAACAGCGATGCCTTGAGGTGTCAACTGCGCTACAGAACCGGACCCATCTGTACCCCGTCAAACAACCTGAAGTGAACAGGTCACCCTCCATAGGTTCACAACCATTCCCAGAACGAACCCCCGAAGAAAAGGCCATGTTTTGGTTCCTGTTCAAAGAGTCTGGTCTTACCAAACAGCAATTATGCGCCCTGGGGGACGATGGACAAAAGACTCTGGCAAAAAAATTGGGATTCCTCATCCATGTCAGCCACATCCGCGTATCCACAAAGGAACCGTCGTCTGTCCAGAACAGTATCCGAACACCTATACAGTTACCTTCATCCATGAGGACTGACCAACTACGCTTCTCGCCCATCACAATTGGTTGTCCTGATGCGCAAACCCACAAGCAACAACCCTTTAGGTTGTATATCAGTTACTGTCTTGTCTTTTCTTTTTTTTAGCTCCAGCTTTCGAGTCGTCCTGCGTTTGATAATGACATGTTTTTTTGGTGCCTGTTGGTCCTCCTGTGTCGAGCAAGCCCTCTACAGGAGCGAGATGTCAACCCGCCACCAAATGATGACAGTCCACTGCCGTCCACCAACACCACCCTACTGATGTTGTCTGCTTGGACTGAAGCCATTGGCACCGCCACTGCCATTCCCAACGTTTCTATCCCTTTGTCTCAACAAGTCGAAAAAAAAAAAATCAAAGGAGGAGGAGCCAGCCAACTTTCGGAAACAGGCCAGGGCTGGCCTTCTGGCCTTTTCCATTGGTTTGGGTGGGATACGTCATCATGGTCTTTCAAATTGTTAACGCCCCTCATTATGCTTTTGTTAACAATTGTCGTTTTTCTTCATTTTCTAAAATCCATTAGAGCTTGTTTAACAACAAACATCATTTTATTTGGTTAAAGGGTAAACAATCAAAATAATTATAAAAAACATATAAATATACAGATGCAAAGAACTCATCAATACAAACCAATGCATCAAAAATTTGGTATATCCCATAGTTCCAAATAAAAACTGTTAATCTTATTAAAGAGCCAGGACTTTTAATCTGCGGATAAATTCCATCTGATAGCCTAGTTGGCCACATCCAGATAAGCACAGCCATAAGGTATGTGGCACCACATACCACACATTCATCTGCTCTCCACGCTGCAAGAGAGCAATGCAGGGGGGTATTTTTGACCCCTAGGTATCCAGGGGTCAAACTCCCTCCCCTCCTAAAAAAAAAGCAGAGCAGCGCACATGGGGCAGGGTGTGCCACTCAAAACCAGAGCCTGGCTGGCCGTCCGGAGGTGTGATGGTAAAATGGGACCATAAGATGTTCAAGGAACACAAAGGGTCGCTTCTCTTCACTCATCTATTTCAGTCAAAGCAAAACCATTCAGTTTTCTGCTCTCATGTGGTCTAAGGCTGGAAGATAAAATCTGCTGCCATTGTCTTGGTGGTTCAGGGGGCATTTCAGTAGTGGTCCAGTTGAGTTTTACAACTGAGTCTAATCTGCTTTGCTGGTTTATCCAGCTCCCGCAGACCCATACCATGACATTTCAAGTTAAAAAGTGCAGGACTTATAAAGTACAGTACTTATATTTTTTTTCTGACCAGAGCAGCAGTGTGAAATATGTTACTTGTGCCCCAGAGACAGCCAGTGGAGCCACTCCATCAAGTCTGCAGGGATCACAGTGGACCAGAGGATTTGGGGGTGGAGCTAGTAGAGTTGGACCTACTGCAGAATCTAGAGCTATATCACCTTGTTGGCTTGTTGGCAGCAGTGGGTGTGAGGGCTGTGCCAACACAGCCCCACTCACTCTGCAGTTGCTTGGTCTGCTGCTGTTCCCTCCAGTGCCATTCACCCCACTGCCACCACTGCTTGTGCTGTGTGTCTTCTGCTTCTGTCACTACTTTCCTTGCCACCACAGCCACCCTGACTGCTGCTTCTGGCCCCACCACATTCACCACTTCCCTTGTGAATTGAAAATCTTATGGTCTGGAACTAGCCTGGAGCACAGAGTGAGTTTTTCACCCTGGACCAGAAGCTCCCATCTTTAAGAGCACTAAAACCCAAAGTGAGAGCCCCACTTTGCTATTTGATACATAAACACATTGTGAGAGAGAGTTGTTGTCTTGAGGTGTTTCAACAGAAAAGACTGAAAAGGGATGGTTAACCTAAACAGAGGCACAGAAAGGTGAGGAGGTTGCCCAAGATGACACAATAAGTCAGATGTATAATGATGTGGCCAGGCATGCAGGGAAGCTGGCACATACAGGGGTAGCAGCATCTTCCAGTTGCTGCTGCCACGGCTGGTACAATTGTGCATCTTCACCAACAGCCATTTTTTCCTCATCTCTCTCCACCCCACACCAAGTTGGCATCCAAAGCAGCTGCTCCAATCACCCTACCCTAGCTATACCAGTGCAATAACTAGGTTGCAGAGCCACAAATCAAGCTCAGGTCTCCTGATACCCAAGCCAGTGTACTAACTCTTGGACCATATTTCCTTACATTTTGCTAAAGACATTTGCAAACAATACATGCAGACAAGTTAAGTTTAATTTAGTTGTTTGTAAACACTATTCTTCCCTCTTCAACTTGTCCTGTCTTATAAACTACAAAAAACAACAACAAGCAAACCCTAATAGATAATGAAAAAATAAGAGTAGGATTTTACTTTTTCAATGCACATTCCACAACCAAATTCAAAGATACTGTTTCAGTGGTTCTCATGAATGGATTCCCAAGTTATTTAATTTCTGTTCCTCTTTGTGTTCATACTATATGCACCTTTTCTCATAACTGATTTATTCCTTGCTTTGCCTGAAATTTCATTCCAGTGCCTTAGTGGGTGACTATGAGTCTTTGATTTAAGCACAAAAGATTTTCTCCACACATGATTCACAACCCTTATGTGGAGAAAGGGGAATCAGCTACCTCCATGTTATCACTGTCCCCAACCCCTGCCCCTTATTTCATGGAGTGTGCTGACAAGATCTTGAGATCTGTATAAGTAAATTCAGAAGAACTTGGGGAGGCTAGGGGAGAAGTGGCTGGGCCAGAGTAAAAATTAGTGTGAAAGCATGTCTATTGCTTACGGGCTTTCAGGAGATGGCATTGATTCTGCTGCTGAAAGTGATATAAATACCCCATGGTGGGCCAGTAGAGGGTGCTCTTGTACTGAGCCACCAACCTCACTGCGTCTGACCACCTACCAAGCTCTGGGTGCCACCCTGGGGGTGCCTCATGTCTGGCCGACCCCTTTCCTGGATCACACCCACAAGCCTGGCGGTAACGCTGCCACAACTCATGAGACTCAGTCTGTTAGTGGCTCTGTGCCTCATGAGGTACACAGGCTTTATAGACCTGAAGCGTACTTGACCCACTGCAAGAACTCAGGGTGCTTCCCTTAGTCTAAAGCACACATAGTGATCTCCTTTAGTCAGCTGGACCAAGGAGACCCTAAGGCATAATCTAGACCTTCTCCCAATAAGTCTCCAATGCTAGGTACAGAGGAGAACTTTTACTGATTACAGGAAGTAGGTTCAGAATAGAGTACAGGGTAGAGTAATATCAGAGAAATACCTTAGAACAAAGAGTGGCATGGCAGCCTTTGATCACACATCTGAGTTACTGTAGCCTATATAGCTCATTAGTTTTCAAGTAGCTTACTCACAAGTATCATCCAGAAGCTGATAGAGACTTTCTCTGGAGCCAGATAGTTCGTAGGATGTCCATGTGTTTCAAGAGAGAGAGATAGAGAGCTGCTGAGGTTCAGCTACTCTCTGTATCTTCATCATGGCTGCAGCCCCTCTCCCTGGGCAGTCTTTAACTTATATAGCTCTTATGACCTCATTTACCTGAGCCTTTTAAGTGTGCCATGGGGTGCCATGCAATGTTAGTACAGTTAGGTGATGATTCACAAGATAAACCCAAAAATTTCAAATAGGAATTCATAGTATTAAATACATTCTGACCTGTTGGGGTATTTCTGAGTTCTCTGCCATAGAAGAATTACTCTAGTATTTTTCTGTAGTCAGATAATGAGTGAAAAGTAAGAGCTGCATTTTCCAAGGGGTGGCTTTAGTATAGTGAGTGGTGCCTGGAGCTGAATGAGGAATGCCTTGAGTTTAAAAATATTGAGAACCACTGGATTAAAAAAATAAAGACTCAGATTGAATGTTATCATCACTCCATGGTGATGTTCTTCCTTTGAAGAATTCCCAGACCAGTTGACACCTATAAGAGTCCTAGTAACCTGGCTGCTGTCAGGGGAAAGAGAGGAAGAGAAAGCAAAGGAAAAATATTGTATTTACATAAAGCATAGAGTTCATATGTACTCATCCCCAGTCTTATAGCTGAAACTGCACATGAATCTGCATCCTTCCTTGAGGTCAGTAGAGTTTTGGTTTGATTTCTCTGAAAAGGAGTATCAGGCCCTCAATCTAAATGTAATCCCAAAGGAAATATGTTGTATTATTGTTAAGGTTCCACCATCGTTCTTTTAACATATCTGTAACAAGTCATTGAGCTCCTTCCTGGAACCAGCTATCTGAAACAGTAGATTCCTCCACCCAAAATGGAGTTGACATTTGCCAGTATGCTAGTTGTAAAAATGTTTTTAGTATAAGGTGTATGTGTATCCAGGGGTTTAGGAATGGGTGAATTTTTAAAAAGTCATCATTGGCAGTCCCTCAGTTTCAGGATGATCTCTACCATGGCTCGTTGTCTTGAGGTGACTTTAGAGTTCAATCATTGAACCACAAATCCATCTGCAGAAGTTGCAGCTCTTTCCACAGGGATGTAGGCTGTTGGTGGGTGTAATTTTCCTCCTCCACTCTCTCTTCACTATTTTGAGGGAAAAAAACTTTACCTCAAAATGGACTGCCACTTGGTTGAGGTTGCAATGACGGGTGGGGTTGGTTGGCAGCCAGCTCCTTCCAACTTTTGATTTCTTGAGGTATGTCTTCAATGTATCCTTGTAGTGTTTCCTGCACTGAGCCACCCACCATGAGATCTCAGACCACAGCTAAGTTGAGAGTAGAGCATTTATTTTGGGAGTTGAGAGTCAGGCATCTGCACAAAATGTCTGGTCCAGTGGAGTCAGTACTTGAGGATCACTGGCTCAATGCTTAAGAAAGGATGGTAACAGTGGCTTCAGCAAGGGTGCTAGCATATGTGTGGCAGTCTTCCAATTGTATGTGGACAATTTGCTGAAAGCATTGTTGGTGATACCGCTCCAGATTCTTGACATGACGATGGTAGGTCACCCACATTTGACATCTGTAGAGGAGAGTGGGGATGATGACTGCATTGTAGACCTGGATCTTGGTGTCTTTCCAGAGCCTGTGGTAAATAAATACATGCTGAATGCTGAAGCAATTTTGCAAAGAAGGCACTTGCCCACCAGATCCTGTGTTAAATTTTCCTACTAAATGGTCACACTCTGAGAGAGGTGGCTACCAAGGTAAGGGAAGTGCTTGACTACCTCCAAGGGATTTCCATTAGTGCTAATTTAGGGAAGGTGGTCACATTCGTGGCCTGAAGCATCCTGCTAAAGCACTTTAGTCTTGTCAATATTGAGAGAGAGGCTCAAAGTTCAGTGGGCTTCTGTGAAGAGATCCAGCTGGAGGTTTTCTTCAGTTTGCACAAGGATGGTGCAGTTGTCCACATATAGAAGGTCAAAGAGGGTTGTTTTGAGTACTTTGGTTTTCAAGTGAAAATATCCCAGGTTGAAAAGCCCTCCATCCATTCATTCAGTATTCAGTGTCTAAAAAAATAGAGAACTGAGTTAGGGTGATAATGCATCCTTGCCTAACCCCAGTTCAAATGGCAAATTGATCTGTCTCTGATCCACTATAAAGAATGGTCACTGTCATCTGGTCAAGCCTTTTGAAATTTGCTCTGACCTGTAACATTAAATTTTAAGAGATTATTATTTGCTTAATATTGTTCCTTCATACTGTGATTGCCACTGTAGAGAAAAGTAACTATATCATTACCTAACGTGTGCTAAAAAAATACAGCCTTATGAACACAATACTGTTCTTTATTCCTATCCATCTGGAACATATTTTTCACTATTCAATAAATACTTTAACACTACTCTAACTATAGTGTTCCTTTGTTGTCAGTTGCAAAGCAGTCTTGCATATAAAAATTATACCTGCCACAAATCCAGAAATGTTCATCTAAGTTCTTTGTAGAAAGAGATGTTTTGTATAGGCTAAAAGTTTATAATGTTGCTGGGCATTAAAATTAAACTTCAATAGGAATTTGGTCTATCAGAAAACCCTGTGCATAATTTTTTTCCACCATCTCATGCAGATTAAATTGTTCCAGAACTTAAATAAAGTACATTGCTATAACTTGTTGGCATCCCTAATACATTTGTTTATCGCAGACAGCTTTTTGAGTCACATTAAAACCACAGGATTGGAGTTGTCACGAGTTGCATTTTATCAGCACAAATGAGGGGGTTTTGCCATATAAATTAGAACGATTATTTCAATTCAAGCTGTGATAGTTCTGAAGAGAATGATTGCACATATATTATGCAAAAATGAAAAGAATAAGGATTTCTGAAGGACCCTGCAATGCAGTCTTCTGCTTAGATTTTATGGGGTTTTTATTTGTTATTTTATTTTTAATCTTTCTACCTAGCAGTAGTTTATGACTCTGGTACTCCACATTTCCAAAGCTGCAAAAGTATGTAGTTTTCATGAAAACATCTGAGTATTATTGTAGTCATATATACTAATACTTACTTGTTTCCTGATACATTGAGTAGTAAAATAGACCTAAAAAGCTAGACAATACCCAGTTTGGATACATGTGCTTTCATCTTCTTTTCTTTTTTAACTTTTAAGTGTTTAGGTGATATGAAGGAAGAATAAAAAGCAGAATTTCAGTTTCATGCAGGCCACTCCATCCATGTTTGCATTATCATTATGTATTCACAGGACCTCATTTTTATTCTATGATAAGTTTTCCTTTCATATATGTACACTCAGCCCCATAGGCATTACTTCCACTTCTGTAGATAGCCAAAGATGTTGTGAGATCAATCAGTCAAGAGTAGATGTTATGCACTGGGGTATGGGTATTTTTGCCTAGGGGTAGTTACCTAAGCACAGGGTAAGGTCCAGGCCAATTCCTCAGAGAGCTAAGGCCCAGATGGGTCTGCTTCTGGAACTGGATTTGGAAGCTCTAGCTAAAGTCAGACAAGCCAGGGTCAGAAGGTGAAGCTAGAAACAAGAAAAGCTGAGGGTTAACTGAATCAGAAACCAGAAGCCAGGGCCAAAGATGAAACTACTAGAATCATGAGCAGGGAACTGGAATCAGGGAGAATCCCAAGGGTTTTACTGGAGTCAGCAGCCGAAGTCACAGCCAGGAGCCAAACCAGAAGATCAGTAGGAAAATGCATGGAGGGTCAGGAACAAGAACCAATTTCACCTTTGCCCAACAAGGAGACTGAAGGTTGGGCCTGGCATTTAAGAGGTAAAGTAGGTAGACCCTGCTGCGTGTGGCTTCAGGGACTTGGCTATCATGATTGCCTCATTCCCAGCTGGGACCAAGGCACTGCTGGGAACAAAGCACTGCACTCAGTTTGCTTCAGGTGACATTTGTTTTGGGGCTGACTTGCTCTGATCTCGATTGGAACTGGCTGGGTCCAAGGTTCTGATCTGCCCTCATTACAGTAGAGACCTTGTCTTTCCTTTCCCTCTGACAGCAAATCCTTGGTTCTCTTCCCACCTTTGAATGCACCTTTATTTCTCCCTGAAACCTGTGACATTTCTTCTGTTTTACATACGATACTCCTGCACAAGAGAAAATTGTTGAAATGTTCAATTGAGCAAGGTAGTTGATATGTATTAATTCAAAGTTGGGGGAAGCACCCCTTGAAGCAGAGACATGGGAATGAATAAAAATGTTGTCTGCTTACTCTAGAATGAAATATTAGAACAGTTGCACACTGACACAGATCAATAAGAAAATTTGCAGACTGCTAGGGGAATGTAGAACCCTCTAAGTCCACATTTATTTCCATTTCTAGGCTTTAGCTTACCACTTACCATAGTTGAAATCTGATTTTCTGGGGTCCTGTTTTTTTTTCCTGAACAGCCCCTCTCCCCTTCCCACAAAACAAAAATCCAACATCACATATACACGTATCAAAAAAAGTATCACATAAACAAAAAAAAATCTCTTCTCTAGCAAAATGAAGAATGGAAATCTAAAATTGAGGATTCCCATATTATAAATGTCTTTTCAGACAGCTCTATGTGATATTAAGGAGGTCTGAGTTTTTCCTCTGATTTGGATTTTGATAGTGCTATAGAGGGAAGTTTGATTTCTCTAAGATAACTAGATAATTATTTAAGTAACCTATTTCTTTTGACTAGAGAACAGAAAATAACCAGGAATCGCTTTTTTGGAATAATATTTCCTTTACTTTTCCTATTAATTAAAAATAACTAAACTAATTAAGTTGTAGTACAGCTATCCATATGATGAATGACCATATTCCCATATTTTCCTATCAATGGTCATCTTTAACCGCATATTCTTCAGTCTATCCAATTGGAGACAAATGACTAGTGACAAAATGGCCACCTGGTTGTTGAATTGCACTCTCCAGTTCATGATAAGGCCACATTTATGAAACCAAGCATAACAATTCTCTTGACTTTTGGCCTTATTACTGTTACAATGAGTTCCTAATTGCTAGGGGAAAACTCAGGATAAATAAGTATTTATTATTAGCAACAGCCTTATCACTGTCAATGTTTATTATGCTTTTTCTTCCTTTCAGGTAGCATTACACAACTGAACTGGGTTCTTGCTATCCTTCCCATGGTGTTGTGAGGTTTAGGAGCTCACCTTTAGGAATTCTTTCTTGATAGCTAGGCTAAACATTTTTTGTTCCTATTTAATTTAATTTCCTTAGTTATATCAATTATCAGCAACTTGAAATTAAAGTGAGAAAGTCATTTTTTTACTTTAACACAGCTTTGTGTTACTGCGTTGATGGGATTAAATGCAAGCCATTGTTTTCTCTAGTATGCTGTACCAACATCTCTCCCAGATATGAGAAAGACTTGTACACAAAAGCTTTTCTCTAACATCTCTCCCAACTATACAGTTGGTGTAATAAAAGATACTATGAAAAAACCCTTGCTTCTCAGATATTTCCTAGATCATCTTGGCTACAATAATACTTCAACCCTACTTTACCACATCAGATGTCAATCCAAAATTAAGGTTTAAATTTTAATCTTCAGGTCTCTCTTTTGTAGGTTTCTTGTATATTGAGCACAAGAACCTTTTCCCCTTCCAATTCCTCTTGATGATATGTGCATCTTAGGTTATTCTTCCTGACATAATATACCTCCTTCAATGAGCCTTTCAACACTGGCTAAGATTTCCATTTGAACAATTATGTTCTTACTTGTGAGTTTCATTCTTCAGCAGGGAACTCCGGTCTTCCATTTCACAGAAAGCTTCCCTCATTTCTATTTTGGCCTGATTCTGTTGGCATACTCTACTAGCAATATGAAGCCCTATGACTTCAATGGGGCATCGTGTTGGCCTGGGAACATGCCTGCTCTGAACTCATTGCAGGTTCAGGGCTTTCTACCTTCACAGTTTCTAGCTTTTAAATTATTGCTTGGGTGATAGTGATGTTGCAAAGAATCCCAGCAATTATCTTTTAGGCTTATCAGAGGCTACAGGGCCCTAGGATTTAGTGTCTTTTATTCAGATTTCTATTAG
>NW_005842020.1:1754344-1761454 GCF_000455745.1 Alligator sinensis | reverse complement strand
TGCTGAACTTTGTCCAGAAACTGGAGAAGGATCTGGTCCTTCATCAGGGGTTGACATTTTTATCACACTGGAATGCTTAAAATAAATAGATATTTTAGGAGGATAATGGGGAGCTACATTTGCAGCTGACTTATCTGTCCCTTCACATACACATAGGTGTGTCTCCTTTAAATACTAAGAAATCTAGAGGAGGTTGAAATGTTCAGAGGTCTAAAGTAAAGTGAAAGGAAGGTAAAAGAATAGTGGAATAGTTCTAGGCCGGAAGCTAATGATGCCAGCTAGCATGAACTTGCACCTTTGACAGTTGTAGAAAGTCAAAGCAAAATGTTTTAAGAGAATTTTAAGCAATTATAACAGTTTGGGACAGCTCATTTTAAATAATTAAGGCAGCTAAGGGACTGGATAATCAAGGAAGCACTAAGAATGCTGTGCTATTTTTTGATTTTATAATTTTAATTTGCATATTTGAGTGTTTGGAGTGTTCAAGGTCAAGTAAAGTTAAATGAAGGAAACCTGCAAGTGCTTTGAAATGTTAGGAGATATCTACTTGATTAGCATAATGCTGAAGGTTTGATACCTAATTACTGAATGGCTGTGAAGCGAACAGAGAAATCTGAAGGCAAGCAAATATTTTTTTCTTTCTCTTAAAAGAAAATGAATCAGAAGTCATAAACTTTTTAGACTGAACAGCAAAGTCCTAACCAGCCTAGTTGCCTACATGAACCTATTCCTTAACAAGTGTCTTTCAGTATAATAAAACTCTAGCTGGTTCTACTGTTTAGAGTACCTCTGTCTTACAGAGTCTAATATCACTATGACCCCTGGCTCTGTGAGAACATAGAAGTTCATTTCTGGTGATCATGACCTAAGTAAGGGGTCTCCTACAAATGTTTTGCTTCAATCCATATTTTTCAGGTAAAACTGGATTTTGTTTCTTTTCAGGATGACAGAACAGACACCACCAAATCCTGGGAATTGGGTATGTCCCACGCCATAACTGAAGAACTGCTTAAGACTGCGAAAAGATATGCTAACTACAAAAATGATGCCCCCTCCTCACCCTGAAGGATAAGTCCTCCTTGAGGACTTTTAGGAGGTCTGACTCTATCACACTAAATAAGTAACTATTGGCAGTGTAAAGAGCAAGGTGGCACATAAGGACCTGTATAGAGAGATGAAGGAAAGCATGGGTCATAAAAACAGTTCCCATTTCAGTAATAGTTAACCACTAAGACAGCAAAATAGCATTTTATTTTTTAGACCATGATGGACAGATTATGATCTTCACATCACTTGTGATGTGAGAGAGGGTATAATAACCACTTCTAGCAAAACAAGCCATGCAGTTTACAAGAGTAAGTTAGACAAGTGAGTGAGAGTGATTTTCCAACAAACCAGCTAGTTAACTGCTAATAGAACATGCACTGCTGGCAAGTATGAAAATTGCAACCAGTTTGTGGGCCAGGTATGTTCAAAGTCACTGTAGAAGAGAACTATACCGTGTTTAATGTCATAGTGGAAAAGACCAATAACACACATGAGGCAAGGGAATATCACTCTGCATAGGGAAAGTTATAAATAAATGAAATCCATTGCATTATCCCACAAGAAATATATATATTGGTTACTGGGTAATAGTGATAACCATCCACTCATTTCAGTGGTCGTGATCTAGTGGCAACTCCAGTTGACCTGACAACGATGTGACCCACCGCAATTCCTATTCATATTAATAGCAACCTCTTACCAGGCTGTGGTCTTGAGACCCTTGTGGCATATTTTAAAGCAGCTTGTGATTACCCAGTAACTATTTGAGCGGCATAGATTAGGGCTGTGTGAATAATTTCTTTTTCACTTTAGTTAGTGAGAGTAAAAAGTAAAATAACAATAACAATGTTTTGAATTAAACTAGATTAAATATGTTAATTTTTTTCAGCCAAATCAAAATCTAGCGAAAGGAAATCATTTTGGGTTAAGCAAAATATTTTATATGACCTGAAAACAAATGTTTCTGTTCCAATTTTGTATTCCTAAAAAAAAGCCAAGCAATGGAAATAAAAGGCTAGATTTGGATACCAATCATAAAACCAGAAAATAGTTCTCTATTTTTACCCAATAATTAGAAAATGGGAGATGTTCCATAATGTGAAAATCTCCTCCTATGTCTATGGGGCTTTGAACACAAGTTTCCTTCTTCCCAGATAATGACTTTGCCCCTCTCCATAAATTATTCTGGAGGACAGCTTGCTCCTAATCTCTCCTGTTTATGCTGTTCCACTTTGTTTAAAACAGTTACAGATGCTTTGGAGTAAAGGGCAAGAATGAGAATAACTTCATGCTAGTGGACTGGGGCACTTACCTGGGATGTGGGATATCTTGCTTCCAGTCCCTGTTCTATAAATACTCCCTGACTCGATGAAATCTTGGCTCTACTAAAAGACTGAAGTTTATGATCCTAATAAAAGAGCATTGGAGTTTCAGAAATCCAGTTCACATCTTGGTATATGGCTACAAGTGTATTCATATTAATTTTCTCATGCATCTGGGTATATGGAGCCAAGAAGCCCAAGGGCATATCTGCCCCAGAATCTCAACTAATTCCATGGTGCTGAAGTAGGTCTGCTTGTTGTCACCCTAGAGATGGTCTTGCAAATGGGGAGGGGGGTAGTGGTTCTCAAAGTCTTCTCATAATAAAAAGCTCTTGAAAGGGGGAAAGTGGTTAAATTGGGACTATAGGTCTTCAGCCAGTAATGATTCCCACCCTTCTTATACCTAGATTTCTAATGAAACCACTTTTACTTTAAAAGATTCCTCAGTCCTACTTGATTTTATTTCAAATATAAATCCTTCTTATGTTTTGTTTTCATATCTACCTAAACTGGTATGCCATAATTCTGGGTTGTGCATAAACCAAACTCTGATACCAGTTTATAACTGGATCAGAACTTTGCAGCTGACACAAATGTGTGAGGGGTTATAAGTACTTTGGACAACACAATTAAAATCCAAAGACATCTGGATAAGTTGGAAAACTGGACAATAAACAACATTACATGTAACAACACTGAAAGATAGACATAGTATAAGGTGCTAGAAGAAAGGAAAACCACATGCACAAATTCAGAATTGGCAATCATTGGTTAGGCATTAAAACTACTCAGCAAGTTCTAGGTGTTATGGCAGATCACAGACTCAGCATGCACCATCAATATGATGTTATCACAAGAAAAGAAAATGCAGCTGGGGGTTGTATTAAGAGAAGTATTGTATGCAAAACATAGGAGGTGATACTTGGTACTGGTAGGTGAAGTACTGGGTCCAACTTTGGGCAATGCATTTTAAGATAGATGTAGAGAGATCTGGAGAGGGTCCAGAATGAGGATGATAATTGGATTGGGAAGTAAGGTATATGAGGAAAGGCTGAAGGAATTAGGTAGGTTTAGCTTGGTGAAACAGGGTAAAGGGGGACATTTAGCAGTTTTCAAATACTTGAACGACTGACATAAAGAAGATGGAGACACATTGGTTTGTCCATTGCAGAGAGTAGGACATGTAGAAATTAATTAAAAATTAAGCAAAGCAGATTTAGATCAAGGCTCAGAAAGAATGTCTTAACTGTACGAACAACAGGACAAGGAAACATGCTGCCTTTGGAAACTGTAGAATATCCTTCATTGAAAGTTTTTCAGAAGCTGTATGGGCATTTACCTCAGCTAGTTTAGGAACAGTACATGCTCCATTTGTGAAGGAACACTGGACTAGATAATCCTTCGGGTCTCCACAAGCCCTACTGTAGTGATGGTAGTTATAATTTAGAGACACTCCATTACTTAGACTACCGAAGTAGCCTTAGTCCTAGAACTACTGAAGTTGTGAATTTGAAGGTGGTTCTTCACTTATGGTAAATAATTAGAGAGTGAGAGACCAAGGGTCTGCAGAGGTTGCCTACTGCTCTACAATAAAGTTTGTTGTTTAGTTCTTCTAATTTACTTATGCCTTTGTTTATTGAATCCAGTGATCACTACAATTACTAGTCCATGATATATTTGTTATTGTAAAACATGCCAGTAAATTGTTACTTAAAATATACACCCATTCTATTAATATTCATACTATGCTCAAAAACACATTCTCCTTAAGGAATTGTGGACATACTAAACATGGGGAACAAGAATTCAGGCAGTAGGTATAGAAAGTTCACAATTTCATAAATCACTCCATACTGAGGCAACATTATGAGAAACCCTTAGCAACAGATCAAAACAAAACTTTGCTCTGCCAATTACTTGTTTAACAAGTCCCCATTTTGAAGTCCCATTTATTCTTCAAGACTGTCATGGTTTCATAGTTTCATAGTTTCATAGTTGGTAGGGTCGGAAGGGACCTGAGCAGATCATCAAGTCTGACCCCCTGCCATGGCAGGAAAGAGTAGGTGTTCATGTAGCCTCCTCTTAAAGACCCCCAAGGTAGAAGCCAGCACCACTTCTCTTGGAAGTTGGTTCCAGATCCTAGCCACCCTGACAGTGAAGTAGCACCTCCTGATGTCTAGTCTGAATCTACCCTCTGCCAGCTTGTGGCCGTTATTTCTAGTCACTCCTGGTAGTGCTCGGGGGAACAGGGACTCCCCCAATGCCTGCTGCTCCCCTCTGACTAGTTTGTAAATGGCTACTAGATCCCCTCTCAGCCTTCTCTTATGAAGACTGAACAGGTTCAGGTTCCTTAGCCTCTCTTTGTAGGGCCTGACCTGCTGACCCCTGATCATGCGAGTGGCCCTCCTCTGGATCCTCTCCATGTTGTCCACATCCCTCCTGAAGTGCGGTGCCCAGAACTGGACGCAGTACTCCAACTACAGCCTGACCAGTGTCACGTAGAGGGGGAGGATCACCTCCTCCTTGGACCTGCTTGAGATGCATCTGTGGCTGCATGACAAGGTACGGTTGGACTTCCTGACCATGTCCCCACACTGCCAGTGCATGTTCATTTTGGCATCAATAATGACTCCAAGATCCTTTTCTGCCTCTGCACTGACAAGAAGGGAGTTCCCCAGCCTGTAGGTCTGCTGCTGGTTCCTCCTCCCCAGGTGCAGTACCTTGCACTTGTCAGTGTTGAAACCCATCCTGTTCTCATCCACCCACCCCTGTAACCTGTCTAGGTCTGATTGCAGCCTATTCCTCCCTTCTAGCGTGGCCACTTCCCCCCACAACTTAGTGTCATCTGCTAACTTGAACAGGGTGCTTTTTAACTCTTCATCCAAGTCGCTGATGAAGATGTTGAATAGTGCAGGCCCGAGGACTGAGACCTGTGGAACCCCACTTCCCACATCCCTCCAGATCGAAAACGATCCATCCACCACCACTCTCTGGGTGCGGCCCTCCAGCCAGTTAGTGACCCATTTGACTGTGTAGGTGTCAACACCACAGTCCCCTAGTTTTTAATGAGAATGGGGTGAGAGACAGCGTTGAAGACCTTCCTAAAGTCCAGAAAGACTACGTCCACTGCTACACCTGTGTCTAAGGATTTTGTAACCTGGTCATAGAAGGCCACCAGGTTGTTCTGACAGGACCTGCCTCTAATGAACCTGAGTTGGTTGCCCCTAAGCATAATCTCCCCTGCTCGTCCCTCGTGGATATGCGCCAGGATAATTCTCTCAAAAAGCTTACCCAGGATCGAAGTAAGACTAGCTGGCCTATAGTTTCCTAGGTCCTCCTTCCTCCCTTTTTTGAAAATGGGAACCACATTGGCCCTTTTCCAATCCTCTGGCACCACACCAGAGCTCCACGAGTGCTCATAAAGCTCTGCCAAGTGTCCCGCGATGACCTCTGCTAATTCCCTCAACACTCTGGGGTGGAGATCATCAGGACCAGCTGATTTAAATACATCCAGTCCCTCCAGAAGTTCCCTGACTAGATCCTCACTGACCCTAGGCCTGGGTGCACCTCCCCGGGGTCCTATGGGGGGTCCTGGTGGGGGGGGGGGGGGACCCAATCCCTGCTCAGAAAAATTAACAGAAAATCACATTAGACAAGGATGAGAGGATAGAAGTAGAACACCTAGCAAGTTATTCCTGTAATTTATTATCACTTTTCTTATTTCTATGGATAGCAGGAGCAGACTATGGCCACTTCTTATTTCTACCTCCATCAGAGAACGAAAGCTCTCCTAGCCAAATTTTGTGGCATATGTCCTAGTTTTGCCCCATTAGTTAAAAACACCTTGAAATAAGGCTCAGCAGTGCCCAGATGAAAATATGGAAAAAGTCAATAATTTTTGGTAGAGGTGCACTGATACATCAGTCCCATATCGGATTGGCACCAATATAAGAAAAATTGACAGTATTGCAATTGGCTTTTTTTGGCTGCTGTGGTTGATAATGTAGACAATAAATGCTCCGTACATACATGTAGCCACAGTGCAGCATGCAAGCAGCCAGGAGCACAGCCTGGCAGCATGGAAAGCAGCTGGGTATGGCTTGTAAGTCTACTGTGATTGAAGGGGCATGGGAGGGGACATGGACTGAGGCCCCCGCCATGAGGGAGGAAGTGGGGCTGAGACTGTGACTGGGGCAGGGGTACGCACTGCACAGCCAGGGTGGGGCAGGCCATGGGACAGAGCTGCAGCTCATCTAGGGGCACAGGGAGGGGGTGGCAGTGTGACGAAGCCATCAGAAAAGCCAATGGCACTTTATCATGCATCAGCAGATGCATGACGAATAGATCCAAAGAGGTGATACTTCCCCTCTATCGGGCGCTGGTCAGACCGCAGTTGGAGAACTGCATGCAATTCTGGGCACCGCACTTCAAGAGGGATGCGGATAACCTGGAGAAGGTCCAGAGAAGGGCCACTCGTATGGTTAAGGGCTTGTAGACCAAGCCCTATGAGGAGAGACTGGGGCACCTGGATCTCTTCAGCCTCCGCAAGAGAAGGTTGAGAGGCGACCTTGTGGCTGCCTATAAGTTCATCATGGGGGCACAGAAGGGAATTGGTGAGGTTTTATTCACCAAGGCGTCCCCAGGGGTTACAAGAAATAATGGCCACAAGCTAGCAGAGAGCAGATTTAGATCGGACATTAGGAAGAACTTCTTCACAGTTAGAGTGGCCAAGGTCTGGAAC
>NW_005842020.1:1753837-1754313 GCF_000455745.1 Alligator sinensis | reverse complement strand
TGGGGGTCTTCAAGAAGAGGTTGGATATGCATCTA
Source organism: Alligator sinensis (assembly GCF_000455745.1). Taxonomy (NCBI): domain Eukaryota; kingdom Metazoa; phylum Chordata; order Crocodylia; family Alligatoridae; genus Alligator; species Alligator sinensis. The sequence continues at coordinate 1,754,278 of NW_005842020.1, read as the reverse complement.
GCTGGGGTCATCTAGACCCAGAACTCTTTCCTGCCTGTGCAGGGGGTCAGACTCGATGATCTATTGAGGTCCCTTCCGACCCTGACATCTATGAATCTATGAACCACTATGCACGCCCTGGGAGGGCATGGGGTGCATGTGCTCCCAGATCTGCCCATGGGGCAAGGGTGAGCTGCCACTGTGGGCTGGGACTGGGGTGGAGCTGGGCTCTTCCTGGCAGGGGGAGGCCAGGCTGCACTTGGGGCAGACAGTAGTGGCACTGGGAGATGGGGCTATGTGGTGTCATGACCCAAAGGGTATGATTTTGTGTGTGCTTCGGCACTGCAGAATTATTTCCCGCCACATGGAGCTTCCTTTGCACAGTGCAATTCTCAGTTGCATAGAGAAAACCCTGGTGCAAAGGAGTTCCCGCCACCCGTATGTAAATTTGTTTCCCACTAT
>NW_005842020.1:1742691-1753827 GCF_000455745.1 Alligator sinensis | reverse complement strand
GCTTGCTAGCCGTATAAGAGGCTTGAGCAGTTTCCGCCCAAGTTGGAGGAGGAGAACTTCACATCCATCTCGTGAAGAACTCTAAGCGCGCTGTGGAGCCTAACAAACTCCACGTGTGCCTTAGAGGAGGACACAGGGGCCTGATCAACCTCTAGCCTCTCCCCATTGCCGCACGATCCCTCGACGTACCCTACCCTGCGCGCTCGTGGAGAGTCACCTTTCGGACTCTCATTTCGGTCGTTCCACGGAGCCTAGCAAACTCCGTGAGTGGTATCCAGAGCTCTGTTCATGTTCGTTTAGTGGAGCCTAGCAAACTCCGCTCGTTTGTCTTTGGTGGAGCCTAGCAAACTCCGCTTGTGTTTGTCTGTAACTGCAACTCAAGAAAGTTTTTCCTGCCTGCACCGCGACCACCTATGGTGTAAGTAAAACAATCTTTAATCAACCTCTACGCGTCAGTGCCTAATTCTAGTTCGCCGTGCCAACCTTTTCCCCGGCCCACGTGCCCGGGCTGCTGGCCACAGCCCCTCGGCCCCGACATGTGGGTCTACTGCAAACTGTGGGGTGGCTGCAGCCCCACTCCCTCCCTCATCGTGGGGGCCTCAATCTGCTCCTCCACGCCCCTTCTATCCCCCTTTGCCCCTTCCCCCACAACAGATTTACCAGCCAGATGCTGCTCTCCAATCTTCTGGGCTGCATACTGGCAATTAGATAAGTATTGGCTAATATGGCTCGTTAAAAATCAACCATTGGTATCAGCCTCCCCCAAAATCTCTTTTGGTACAACCTTAATTTTGAGATTTTTTATAAACATAAATGAAACTGTCACTGACTGTGTACTAATAGGATAAAAAAAAAACAAAACTAGCTGTTACCTTCTGATGATTTCACAGCACTTTGCAAATATGAATGGCACTTCATAACCTTCATCTAGCATTGGAATAGGTACTGTACCCACAGAAACCTGAGTACTGTTCCTGATTCTGCCTCTGGCCTGTTAGTTCACCTTAGGCAAGTTGTTTCCCCTCATTGTGGAAGTGTCTATACTACAGTCACTCTTGTGTAGAGTTGCATGGGCATCCCTGAGCTAGCTTTAAACTAGGTAGCTCAGGGCCACAGCAGTCCAGAACTCAATGCAGGGTATAAAACCTACCTTAAAGCTATGTAAATATTCATTCCTCAACAGAGCTCCATGCTTCTGAAGCTACAGTACCTGAACTAGCCACTTTACAACTTATGTCCGTTAGGTCTAATGCTATACTACATCCATAAGAGTGACTGCTGGAGAGCAATAATGACCATAATCTTCATTATGATGCCTACATGAAACACTTGGATGCCTATCTTGCTGGGATCATTTGACCCCTGCTGACTGACTGCCCTTTCGATCCAATGAGCTTGTGAGGTCCCTTCCAGTCCTAATGCATATGAAATCTACAAAATCTATGATTAATCAAGGCACAGATAGAAGTGACAATTTTCACCCAATCTAGCCTGAAAGTTCTCTTTGACTGTGACCAAGCACAAGTGTATGGCTGCAAAGCACTTTAAATGGTCCCAATCCCATGACAATCTGAGCCCTCATGTAATATAATGAGGGTTTAGATGAAAGCCTTCCAAAGCAGAGTGGTCTCATTAACATCTGTCAGCATATGCTGAGAGCAGGGCTAGGATGATGCATCCCAGCCCTGGTCCCAGAACTATTTTCAGAATGGGAAGGGGAGAAAGGAGTGGAGGGAGATCACTCTGGGGGTTGCCAGCTGGAGCTGGAGGTTGGGGAGGGGGATGGGGGTCCCCCTGCAGTGGGGGTCTCCAATCCACTCACCCACCCACTCCAGTGCAGGCTGGGGAAACCCCAGAATGGACCTCCTTCCCCTGCCTTCTCCCCCACCCATCCTGAGACAGTACCAGAGGCTACTGTGTGGGACAAAGTTAGGAGAAGAGGCTGAAGAGAGACAACATTTCTCCCTGGATCAGCTTCAAATTAGAGCATGATCCCCCATTTTACCAATCCAACAGCTAATATCTGTTGAGTTGGGAAGATCAGTCTAACTCACGGTGCTTTGTGTGAAACACCATGAGTTAGATAAGTGAGCTGCACTTCTGTCTATACCTATAAAGATATTCTGATGAAGAGGGCAGCTTTTTTCAACAAGAGTTAGACTGATCACATGGGAGCCTCCAGTTTTTGTAAAAATGTTCCAACAGAATGAGAACAGATGTAGATGGAGTATTATGGTAGCTTTCTGACTCTTTTAGGCATTTTTTTCTGCCCAGCACAAATGTTCTGCAGGAGCTTTCATAGGGCTTGATTTTATGACCTGTTTCTCTTTTCTATGCATTAAGACTCCTTTCTTCTGAGTTTTTCTACAATATAAAATATGAAATATATGTGAAATAGTCTTTTGTGATATGTTGAATGAAACGTTATTTTGTGCTTCCTTATCTATACTGTGATCTCATTTCATTGTCAGTATTATTTTTCTTAATCTAAATCACAAAAACACTTAATTTTAAAGGTTAATAAAAATAATCAGGAGATTAATTAATTGATTTTTTGGGGATAAGACTTTGAATAGGAAATATGAACCTTGATTCTAGGCTGCATCTGCAGATTGGAACAATGTCCTCAGCACAATTCAAGACTAAAGAGATGATCCAGATGTCTTTATTTCCCCCTTAATCCTAGGGTTGTCTGGAGCAGATCAACAGTGTAATGTAGAGTAGCTTTTAAATCAGGTCTGGCTGCCCTATTTTATATCTGGCTGTTTGCTGGCCTAAAGGATTGTTTAGGGATCCAACAATCCCTGAAGCATAGAAGAATCCTACCTGCCCATGTACCCTATACCCCACACAATGTGCCGAGGTGTGATGTAAGAGGCACTGTGATGTCTCTTTATCACATCAGGATTCCACACATGGGAGGGATCTTCCACCAGCATGTTTAGCCATCATTTTATCTGCTGTGGGAAATTCTTTCCTATTATAATGGCCATATGTTTCCATATGCACTTGAGACTATAAGGTCAGCAAGAGTGCCTTTGTGACTATGATGAACAAGATTAAGTCCTAAGAATAGCATGAGATGCAGTAGTAAGATGACAAGACTTGAGAAATATTTCCTGGCTGTGATTAGCTGTTGTCTGTTAGTCAGTTTTCTATTTGAAGTAGATGTCATCAGTAAATCTGCAGATGAACATTCAGGTCAGGATCAGATGGTACTTGAGTTCTGATTGAACAAAGTGATATGTTTCATATTTTCTTCAGTATTCCAGGGCTGCAGGGAGTGGAGACTAGTAAAGCATAGACAGGAGAGCCAATTCAGAATGCAGCAATCAGTGTTACTTTTAAATGTGCAATATGGATGGTGTTGAGGTGCATACCTATAAGGAAACTTGAACGTGTTAGCTTTGGTACCTATTCTCTCATTCCAAACTGTCTTTGTGAAAGCTGCAAATTGAAGAGCTATAAACTTAATTAAATATTTCTCAAAATAGAAAAGGACAGAAGCCCAATATCATTTGCCTGATTTATTCTTCATTAGAGCTTGCATTTTGTGCTCTTGGAAAGACTTTTTTATTTCAGAAAAGTGGTATGTGAAGCTAAACAGATTCTGTCAATACAGCGGTACACCTTGTAGCTGAGAAGGAACTTGATGAGCTAATTCCTGGTGACACAGCTTTTAAAATGTAGGTAATGTAAATGGAGAATCTATACAGCTCTCAATAGTTCTGGAAAGCTTATTTGTCATGACCAAAAAGTTTAGATTTAGATTACCTAAAGTTTTCTCATTACATGCTGACATTGTACACTGAAGAAAATGTTGATGTGTTGGGTTGAGATTGGAAGGAATCCATGTTATAGACTGGAGATGGACTTAAGATACAAAATTCATTAGATACAGATCCAAACAACCTTACATTCAGCAGTGTCAAGATCCAGTGCTCCTGTTAAGGCTAACTTGTCTCACCTACCTATCACAATTGCTCGGTGTCACCAAGGACCAGTGTGGAATCAATACTTTATTTGGCAGATTTCATTCTCTTCACTCTTTATAAATCAGTTCTAATTGCCCTGAACTTGGGACATTTTCTTCTGATGCAGGATAATAGAATATGGTCTCTGGAGGATCTTTTCTGTTGTGGAGTACCTCAGAAGGTAGAGATCCACTGCAGCAAATCTTACTTCATGTCTTTCATAGCTGCCAGTGCAGGAAATATGACTGTAGGAGTAGAACCTCAATGGTCAGCAGGTACATGTTGGATCAGGTTGGGGATCAGGTTGATGGGGCCCAAAGAACAACTTTTCACCTCCCCTCTCACCTATCAGTAGTCACAGATGAATTCTATATTGTGATGATGCCTGGTTGCCTGTGTCCAGCTTGCTTTGTACAGTACAAGGTGTATCATTTACTGAGCCTCTAATTGAAGAGCTGTGTTAGTCTGCAGTCAGGCAAAAGGTACAGTAGGGTGGCACCTTAAACACTAGCTGATTCAGAATGGCATGAGCAAAATTGCATATGCAACAGCTGATTTCATCAGATGCCATGAATCCTCTAGTGTAAAAGATGAATTGCCTACTGGAAAATAAGCCCCTTTAATGTACATGCCCCTGATGTAGAAGAATCATGAAATCATAGAAAATTAAGGTTATTCTTTCACCACTCTTGGCCATTCACCTCTTCCCCAATCTGTGCTGCCAGGTGCAATGGTTTGGGAGCTGACCTTGCCTGTGAAGACTGAGGTAAAAAAGGCATTGAGTACTTCAGCCTTTTCCTCCTAATCTGTCACTAGTTTGCTTCCCCCATTGAATAAGGGACCCATACTTTCTCTGACCTTCCTCCTGTTGCTAACATACTTATAGAAACCCTTCTTGTTACCCTTCATGCCCCTTGATAGCTGCAATTCCAATTGCACTTTGACCTTCCTGATTTCATCCCTGCATGTCTGAGTAATATTCTTATTCTTCTCCTTAGTCATCTGCCCAAGCTTCCACTTCTTGTAACCTTCCTTTTTGTGTTTAAACTTACTGAATGGTTCTCTGCTAAGCCAAGCTGGTTGCCTGTCATATTTTTTTATTCTTCCCACACATCAGGATGATTTACTCCTTTGCCCTCAGTAAGGTTTCTTTAAAATACAACCAGCTCTCCTGGACTCCTTTCTCCCCTCAGACTGACCTCACAGAGGTTCCTGCCTATCAGTTCCCTGAGGGAGTTAAAGTCTGCTTTTCTGAAGTCCAGAGTCCATACTCTGCTGCTCTCCTTCCTTTTTTTCCTCAGGATCCTTAACTCAATCATCTCATGGTCACTGCTGCCCAACTTTCCATTCACTTTCACATCCCTCACCAATTCTTCACTGTTTGAGAGCAGCAGGTCAGGAAGACACAACCCCTAATTCATCTCTCCAAAACTTGCACCAGGAAGTTGTCTCCAACGCTCCCTAAAAACTTCCTGGATTGTTTTTGCACTGCTGTATTGCCCTCCCAGCACATGTCAGGTTCATTGAAGTCCCACATGAGAACCAGGCCTGTGATCTGGAAACTTCCATGTGTTGTTTGAAGAAAGCCTCATCCACCTCATTCTCCTTGTCTGGTGGTCTATACCAGACACCCACCATGACATCATCCTTGTTGCTCTTCCCTCTAACCTTAACCCAGAGACTTTCAACAGGCCTATTTCCAGTTTCATACTGGAGCTCTGAGCAAGCATACAGCTCTTTTACATATGGAGTAACTTCTCCTACTCTTCTTCCCTGCCTGTCCTTCCTGAACAGCCTGTCCATCCATGGCAGTACTCCAGTCATGCAAGCTATCCCACCAAGTCTCTGTTATTCCAATCACGTAATAGTTCCGGGAATGTGCGAGGACTTCCAACTATTCTTGCTTGTTTCCCAGGCTCTGTACATTTGTGTAGGGACACCTGAGGTAACTAGCCAATTGCCCTACCTTCCTTGTCTTCCAATTCCCCACTTACCTCATGGCTTTGGTCTCCATCCGCTGGTGAACCTAGTTTAATGCCCCCCTCACTAGGTTAGGAATCCTGTTCAGGCCCTTTCCCTTAACTGGAAGGATCAAGGAGAGCACCACCTGTGCCCCCATTCCCTTCATTCTTACACCCTTGTAGCCACTCTTCATTTGCTCAGGGTCACCCCTGGCAGTGGTGAGCAGCCACGTATGAGCAGCATGGGGTAGTACTCAGAGGGTCAGATGAGTCTTGGTGATCCTTCCGAGACATCTCAGATCTGATCCGTACATCCACCCCCCACATCCCCAAAGGGATTCTCCAAACACCACCGCCTATCTTTTGCTCTTTGTGGTAGTGGTCTTGATTCTTCTCACCTTGGGGCTTCCTTACCTGGACTCTTCCATCAATGAATGCGCTTCTCCTCTGTTACTAGCATTCCATGTCTATTCTCCTGGCAAACCACTGTAGGTGGGGATTGCTACTTCTTGTGGCTGACAGAGGTCATAAACTTCCAACTTCCACCTTCCTGGGAGCCCATGCCTTCTTTCTTTTCTGGCACTGCCTCTGGTAGTCCTTCTTTCACAGTCTTAGAGGTTTCCTGCAGTATGGCACTGATGAAGTCCTCATGGCAGAGGATGCTTCAGAGCCTTACTACCTCCTCCTGTAGCTCTCCTGCCTGCTCCCTGAGGAACACCACCAGGAGGTAGCACTTACATTGCAGGCACTCCCCCACCGGGCTTTCACTGGAAGTAACTTGCAAGCCTCAGTCTGCACAGTGCCAGGTGAGGACCTCAATGGTTGGCAGTCCTTCCTAGACAGACACCTGACAGGTGCAAGCAGAGGAAGAGCTAAAAGTGGCAGTGGCTCTGGGGCTGCCATGTCATCCAGCCATCTCTATTGGTCTTCTAATCTGCTGCCTCTCACTTCCTGCCTGTTTCTAAGCAGATATTCCCTAGCAAACTCCCCTGTAGATGACCTGCTTGCTATTCCTTGATCCTGAAGGATTCCCTTTTCCCTGCCATCCGCTTTTCTCTCAGCAAGCTTGCCATGAAGGACTGTGAGAGAGAGTTGCCAAGCAAATTCCCTAGCAAAACTCTCTCTTGCTCTTGATTCTAGTTAAACAAGGGGCTTATATGTTGGTCTAGCTGCTGAGGTTTAGCTGTTTAAAATAAAACCATGTAGGTTAGTCGGTCTTAATTACATATGTAAAAAAAGAATCTTACTTTACAGGATCCCCATCGAAGAGGGAAGTGGCAAACTGACCACCAAACTGACTTGTAAACTGCTTGCAAACAGTCCTGTTTGCTTTTCCCTGTTCCCCTGGTCATTTGGAGTGTCTTCTATACCTCTCTTGGACCTGGACTCCACTAGGCCCCTTTGTTAGGGCCTTTCATCACACCCAGGCAGCAATCAATCAGGGATCCCGCCTCTCAGCTACTCAGAGCATATGCCTAAGCACACAACTCACCAAACAGCCCTCAGCAAGTCAAACACACAGGCAACCCGGGCTCACTTACCTTCCCAGAGCAGGGTCTGGTGCCTGGTGCCTGTTTTCTCTTCCCCTTCATCCTCTTGCTCCCAGTGAACTGCTTGCAAACTGTCCTGTTTGCTTCTCCTTGCTGTCTGCTAAAGATATGTTTTTAACATAGTAAGAACTAAACGTAAAGAACTAAAGATCTTCCAGTAAGAACTAAAGATGTGTTTTTGCCAAGCCATTAAGATTCAGGACTCACTTCCCCAACATTTAAGAGTTCAGATCCATGCATTTATTTAGTCTGTGCTTCCTTCTAAAACATCATGAATATAGTATCTGAAGCTTTCTCTAACATAAAACCAAGCCCAACCAAGATACATGCATACATGCACACACACATCCATATCTATATCTATAGATATGGATGTGTGTATATATCTTGGTTGGGCTTGGTTTTATTGTGGAGAAAGCTTCAGATACTATATACATATATCCCCCTATCCCTTTTGACATTACAGCGATCAGTGTCAAATGCAGTCAAAGATTAGTGTCAAATGCAGTGTTAGAGCTTGGTGATTTTATTATATATATTGCTGAATACTTTCTTTGCCAAACATTCAGTTTTCTTTGGAGTAAATATAATTTTTGAATTTAGGTTGAATTAGCCAAATAATTGTTGGCATATTTTGTTCTTTTTTTTGACCAGTGGGATTTGGGTGGGGTTTCCCAAACCAGTGCACTTGTAGTGAAGAAATCTTTTTCAAGAGCAGTAAATAGCATTTTTTGCCATTGATTTCAACAAAGCCAGGAATTTCCTGTCTTTTACCAGCATTGGGATTCTCAAGGTTTATATAAGACAGTATAACTCATATGGCATTACTAAACATTCTCAATCCAGCAAAGAATATTTTCAAAAAAAAATAAGGCATTTAGGTCCCAGGACATAAATTATCATTGGGTTTGTTGCTACCGAAGATTTTATTTACAGGTCTCATTCTATTACTCTTTTAAATTTCTTATGTTCTTTTGCAAACTATCCCAATAGAAAGATTTCATAGGGGTACTTTGATTTGTACAAATATGTATTTATTTTTATTTAAAGGCTGTAGAAATGCATGCAATATGACATCTACTGAGAAAATTCTGCCAATGAAGTGACCCCTCTTGTGATCTCTGCAGTAAAATGTCACATATGGTCCGTGAGCAGAAAAAGATATGTGGGTGTACACAAGTTATTATTTAAGATAAATAACCTATTTCCCATATATCCACAGAAGCCTTTTTCTTCCCTGAGAGGCTGTTTTCCTGTGGTGTCCTTACTCATAAAAGCTTAATTCACTGTATAAGTTAACTTAAAAGTAAATAAACACTTTATTCAGTAAAACAGGGCCAAATATCAGAGGCATAGCTGTGCAGCTTCACACCCAGGGCAGCCGCACAGTGCCCAGGGTAGTATCAGCTCTACCAATTACAATAGCCCAATCAGCTGCCACTTTGGATAAGGCAGCTTTAGAGCCTCTCCACATAGATGATGCCAAGGGTTTTTGCACAGGTCCTTCCACCTTTCCCAGTTACAGAACTGTCAATCATAGAGATATGGGGATTTGTTTCATAGTGGGCACGTCTACATATGCCCCTGACTGTGCGGTTGTTACTGCATAGTCATTTAGTACTTCCTTTAGCAACTGAGGTAAAAAAGGCATTGAGTACTTCAGTCCTTTCTTACTTCTCTGTCACTAGGTTGCTTCCCCCATTCAATAAGAGACTTTCCCTGACCTTCTTCCTCTTGCAAACATACTTATAGAAACCCTTCTTGTTACCCTTTATGTCACTTGATAGCTTCCAATCCAGTTGCATGTTGACCTTCACGATTTCATCCTTGCATGCCCAAGCAATATTCTTATATTCCTCCCTAGTCATCTTTCCAAGCTTCCACTTCTTGTAAGCTCCCTTTTTGTGTTTAAGCTCACCAAAGAGTTGTCTGCTAAGCCAAGCTGGTTGTCTGCCATATTTGCTATTCTTCTTCTATGTCAGGGTGATTTGTTCCTGCACCCTCAGTAAGGTTTCTTACCTTACTAAAGCAAGTACTAAATGACTGCACAGTAACTGCCATTACTGCAAAGTCCCAGCAGCACATGGGTCCTTTCCAATCCTACTGTACAGTAGCAATGAGCTCATTGCTACTGCTGTCAGCATCATAGTTTGTGCCGCCAATGCTACATTGCCATACCAATGAGCTACATCACTGAAGCTCATTGCTATGGAAACATAGCATCTCATGTAGATGTGCCCTCTGTGACACACCTTTGGCACCTTGCTAATAGCTGCTTCCTTCTCTGTCCTTTTCTCAAACAAATCCATGCAATCTTCTTGTTACAAGACACTTACTGCTCCCTTCCTCTCCCCCACCCCTCCAATTCAACATTCTCACTTAAACTGTAACAGCGTTCCAATTCCAAGGCCTTGTCTACACCGCAGAGTGTGTGTCTACAAAAGATAGACACAGGGGAGACTTGTCATCTACATACACAGATGCTTACTGCTCAGTAATTTGCTCTAATCACAAGTAAATTTGTGATGCATCAGAAGGGGAGGGCCCCTCAGTCCACTAGGAGCCTGTCCCATCATGCTGCCCACCCCTGGCCTCTTCCAGCATCTCTGTAAACCTGGGCCAGTGCCTGCCCCACCAACCCTACATGCTCAGCCCCAGCCATGAGCCTAGGCTGACCATGGCAACTCCAGCTTCCAGCAGCACCATGTCCTCCTCAGAGGAGGCCCCTGTCCAGGCAGCTGGGCACCATACTACTGCATCACGATACATCACCAGCAGCTGTACATCCTCACTGCCAGTAGGCACTGACTCAAGATGTTGGGCACACCTGCCATGGCCACCAGGCAAACCAGGTACTGGAGGAAGGGTCCTCCCTGCCCCTACCATGGCCAGTGCCCTGGGCTCTCCCCCTGCCTCCTTTCCTGTCTGGCCCACTCATGCTCCCCCAGACCTCCAGAGGCTCCCCCCGCCCTCCATAGCATACAGGGAGGTAGGAGACAGTGCTAAACTTTATTGAGCAGCCTATGCCCCCACAGATAGATAGGCACAGGCCCTTCACATGCTAGTCCTAGTGGACTCCAAGATGAACATGAGTCATCAGTGTGACGAAGTCATCAGAAAAGCTAATGGCACTTTATCGTGCATCAGCAGATGCATGACGAACAGAACCAAGGAGGTGATAATTCCCCTCTATCGGGCACTGGTCAGACCACATTTGGAATACTGCATGCAATTTTGGGTGCCGCACTTCAAGAGGGATGTGGATAACCTGGAGAGGGTCCAGAGAAGGGTCACTCATATGGTTAAGGGCTTGCCGGCCAAGCCCTGTGAGGAGAGACTAGGACACCTGGACCTCTTCAGCCTCTGCAAGAGAAGGTTGAGAGGCGACCTTGTGGCTGCCTATAAGTTCATCATGGGGGCACAGAAGGGAATTGGTGAGGCTTTACTCACCAAGGCACCCCTAGGGGTTACAAGAAATAATGGCCATAAGCTAGCAGAGAGCAGATTTAGACTAATCATTAGGAAGAACTTCTTCACAGTTAGAGTGGCCAAAGTCTGGAATGGGCTCCCAAGGGAGGTGGTGCTCTGCCCTAACCTGGGGGTCTTCAAGAGGAGGTTGGATAGGCATCTAGCTGGGGTCATCTAAACCCA
>NW_005842020.1:1738938-1742661 GCF_000455745.1 Alligator sinensis | reverse complement strand
ACTCGATGATCTATTGAGGTCCCTTCTGACCCTAACATCTATGAATCTATGAATCTATGCTGAGGAACGTGTCAATGCCGGCAGTGATGTCATCCTTGGCTGTGGGGGCCAGGGACATGTAGCACAGCCACAGGTAGCCCTGCAGGTGCCAGCAGAGGCTGCGGGGCATGGCAGGTTTGCCCTCTGCAACATCAAAAATCAGGGTCTCATGCCAGGTTTGCAGGTACACCCAGTGCAACATGGTCAGCAGCAGCAGCAGGGCATAGTGGGTTGGAAACCCCTTGGTCTTCATACAGTTTCCTGTGGCATGCCCAGGACACTCACAGCAGGGGCATGTTCTGGACACATCACTGGCATGGCGGGGCTATCCTCAGGGTGCCTCTCCAAAGGGGACCCCTGGGGAAGGGGACATGGGCAGCTGCGCATCCCAGTTATTTGGTACCCTGCACCCCACAAGCTTGTGTTCTATGGTCTTGGAGGCAGCACAAGAGACAGGCTGGCCTGCAGAAGAAAGGCAGGGGAGTGGCTAGGGAGTTCTGGCAGCAGGTGCTGCCAGGAGCCAGGCCCATCCCATACTGGGAAGGGGACAGAGGAGGAAAGCCCCTAGAAAGCAAGCAGGGATGAGGGGCTTGACTGGTGGCTTCCTGGGCCGGGGCCTTCCCAAATGATTAACCATGGTCCATGGGTACCCATGCACACACAACTTCTGATCTGAGAAACAGCACCTCATAGTCCCTGGTACAGAGCATTTTATCTCAGAAATGTTACAAACTCTCACAAACAACCTCTTTCTCCTGGCTCTATAGATCCTGCAGCTGCATATCGGGGAGAGGCAGCACTTGGCAGCTGGGAGGTGTGCCAGCTCCCTGCAGATGTGCCAGCTCCAGCAGCACTGAATGCAGGACTGGAGCTGGCTGCTGGACCAGCTGATCACCATGGCTGAGGAGCGCCTGGTAGACTCATGGACTTGGTAAGTGGAGGATGTTGCCTGAGGATGCTAGGGACCAGTACTAGGTGGCCAGGGATGAGTATGAGGAGGCAAGGGAGCAGGCAGACCAGGAGTTCCTGGAGAGGCTCCTGGCCCTGGGAAAGCAGTGCATGCAGGCCCTGGAGCAGCAGGCTGTTCTAGTGACCAGGGCAGCAAAGGCCACAAAGGAAGACTGCCGGGTGCTGGACACCATCCTGGCCCTGGGGGTCACCTTCATGTTGCCCGCTGCTCTGCCCCTGTCCCTAGCCCTGCCTCCCCCTGGCAGCCACCCACAACACAGCAACAGCGGCCCCCACTGCCCCTCCCATGGGCCTGGGCTGAGGTGTAGTGGCACCTCCACCAGCCAGGAGCCCATTCTCTGGCCCCTGCCCTGGGTCCCCCCCAACTGGGCCAGCCCCACTGCTTACCCTGGCTCCATGTGGCCACAGAGTAGGAGCTGCCTGCAGTGGGGCCAGGACCATGCAGAGGCCCTGCTGGCTCAACCCACCTGCTGCAGAAGGGGAAGGTGAGCATGCCAACAAAGCAGCATGCATTTCTGTCCCCAGGTGAGCCACCTGCCCACTGGCCTCACTGTATTGTGTGCACTCACATGATAGTGACCAGATGCTAGGGTGCTGGGTGCCAGGGAGAGCACACACAAACCACACATTGTAAACAGTCCGCATAGGAAAGAGGGTGTTTTATTGGTGGTGGGTGAAGTGGGTGGTGGAGGGGCTCTGTGGAAAGGGGGCAGATGGGCTCTGTTGTTGGGGAGCAAGGCAGGGTGGGCTGTGTTGTGGGGGAGGGAGGAGCAGGAGGAGGGTCTGTTTTTGTGGAGGGGAATAAACTGCTTTTCGGAGAACTGTTCACAGTGAGTGTGGTGCTAGGGGTGTGTGGTGGAGTGGAAATCCATAGGCAGATGTCGAGTCAGACTACAGTGGGGAGTACAGTAGGAGGTGGTTGGCCAGTGCCTCTTGCACTCAGTATCCTGGCCCCCACTGCCGTGTGTGCAGTTTGCCCAGGGCTTCAGCAGTGGGGAGCTGCCACTGTGACTGCCGCTGACACTGCTACCACAGCTGGTACTCCCAGTGCCAGGCGATTTCTGCCCACTGCACCTCCTCTGCCCAAGCCTCATGAAACAGCTCCCCCTGGGCCTCACAGATGTTATGCAGCATGCAGGCTGTGACAATGATGTGGGGTATGTTGGCCTTGGTGACCTCAAGGCAGGCAGTGAAGGTGCACCAGCATCCCTTGAGGTGGCCAAAAGCACATTCCACCAGGGCATGGGCCAGATCCAGGGACAGGTTGAAATGTCCCTGGCAAGGTCCAGCTAGCTGGTGTAGGGCCAGAGGAGTAGTGGGAAGTTGGGGTCCCCAGTGAGGAGGGGTAGGAGCACCATCACACCCACCTGGAGGTCCAACATGCCTGCATGCCTTATGCAAAATGCCTGCTCTCCACCAGGGCTCACAGGGAAGAGTTGCAGAATATATGGGCATTATAGTCATGGCCTGACCAGCCAGTATTCATGTTGGTGAAGGCTCTGTAGTGGTCAATGATGGCCTGGAGCATGATGGAGTGGAAGCCCCCATGGCTGTAGTAGGGGTGATCACTGCAGGGAAGACAGGTGATGGGGATGTGGGTCCTGTCAAGGGCCCTGATGTGCTGGGAGAAGCTCAGGGCATGGAATCCTGCCACTACTGCCAGGAGGTTATGCATGTGGAGCATGGTGTTCCCCAGCAAACCCTGGAGGGCACCGCACACCTCCAGAACAGCCTCCCTGGCAGTCACCTTACCCATTCCAAAGTGGTCTCTGATATAGGGAAGGCTGGCAGGTATGGCAGCTTGAGCAGTGTGATAGCCTGCTTTATGTCCACAGGGAGAAGCTGCCACATGGTGGTGTCCTACCATTCCAGGTGTGGGTAAAACTGCTCTAGGAGTGCCTGGAAGGTGGCCCGGGTCAAGCAAAAGGACCTGAGCCACTGCTTGTCTTCCCAAGTAGTCTGGACAATATGTAGCCACCAGTCCTGGCTGCCCAGGCAGGCCCAGAAGCAATGGGGCTGGAGGCCCAAAAACACATTGATGGCCCTGTTAGTGGCATCCAGGTGTGTATCATCAGCATCCCTGACAGGGTACAGGTGGCAGCCTGGTGTCCAGATGGCAGTGGGTATAGGACACCACAGGAAGCCAGGCCAGGTGGCTGCATGGCACAGCAGCTCCACCAGACTGAGACTTCCCTGAGCCAGGTGGTGGTCCCTGTGGCCAGTAGAGCCAGCATGGTGGCCAGCAGGAGCCTGTGGTGGTGAACATTGCTGCCATGGCCTCAGGAGCAACCATGGTGTTATGGGCAGAGGCTTCAGTAACACAGCCATGGGGTGCAGCCATGGAAGCAGGGCCAGGGAAGCAGGTGGCCTGGAAGCAGCGTGCAAGCCTACTTTTTGAGTATGGTTGCAGGCCACAGGCAGCTGTGGCCAGAGCCTCCAACTCCCCCTGGTGGCATCAGAGAGCTGGTGCTGGGCCTCTGGGGGCTGGTGCTGGGCCACTGGGGGTGGAAGCGGACTGCTGCCATGAGCAGAAAATGTGCTGCCACTTCCCTGCATGTGTAGATGCCTGCCTGGGCTGAGTTGACTCTAGAGTAAACCCACTCCAGAGCAAATGCACATATAGACACTCCCAAAGCCTTTATGCCATCATATTCTATAGCTCTGTCAGCAGAACACCCTAGTGACGATGCAGTCTGTGCTGATAAAAGGGGTTTT
>NW_005842020.1:1679681-1738928 GCF_000455745.1 Alligator sinensis | reverse complement strand
CCTGCTGACATGGTTACACCATCTCC
Organism: Alligator sinensis; assembly: GCF_000455745.1. Classification (NCBI taxonomy): domain Eukaryota; kingdom Metazoa; phylum Chordata; order Crocodylia; family Alligatoridae; genus Alligator; species Alligator sinensis. The sequence goes on along the minus strand of NW_005842020.1, from coordinate 1,738,902 downwards.
TCAAATAACAGAAGCATCAGCTAGGTTGTAGCATCTAGTCAATTTTATACTTGTAATAGGGTGGTCTGAGCCTTTAAGAGGGAGCATTCAGTCCTGATGAGGAGGCCCATCTGTAAGGAGTTTATATAATGAGAGAGCATCCCACTGGCTTAAAATCTCCAGGGAGAGAGCAGAAGTGAGAAAGAAGGATGGAGGAGCAGTTTGCAAGCAAGCTGTGAGCCAAATACGTTTTCTAGCATGGAGGGGCCCAGCTGTGCTGGGGCCAGAGTCAAAGAGCCCCTTCCTATTGCCTAGGACAGGGCCAAAGGGTTTTGTATTTATCTGTTTGGTCTTCAGAGACTGTCTTTTATTTGGGAGGGCCAGTTGGAGAGCTACCTGGGGAGCAAAATTAGCCTACAGAAGCTGTCTAAACAACCAGCTTACAGTAATGTAAACTTGGCCTAAGCCAGGTCTAAGCTGTGGACATCTAGGCTAGGGACAGACATTCAAAAAGACTAACCCTGACTTGATTCAATCTTTGCAGGTTAGTCTAACCTGGATAGACTGAACCAATTTGTAACTCCACAGACATCTGTTCTGGACTGAAGAAATGCAGGCACATGTCTACAGTGGTTCAGGCCTCCCTTCCTTTCACAGTGATATGCTGAGAGGGGGCATGGCCACATCCCCACAGGACACACTGATTAGGGAGGGCCCCCCCCCCCCCCACCTCACTGCTCCTGACCAGCCATGGAGTCAGCAGGGATTTACATAGGATTTACGTATACTGCAGGGTGTTACACAGGGAGTAACTCAGCATTTAGCACCCCATCAAGAAAGCAAAAGCCTCTCTCATTAGTTCAAGCTCTTCTTAAACAACTTTTTCTAAGGAAGGACGATACCAGCTGACCTGTTGATTTGCTCCAAAAAGCCCTAAGCAGGCATTGTCCTATCTGCCTTTGTCTTGTCTGCCTTACACAGATACCTCTCAGCATTAGCTAGCATACCACATGCGGGCTACAGTCCATGTTGTGGGAGAGGGGAGGAGGGGAATCCCTGCTTGAGCAGGGGCAGGCAGGGGAGGAGGAAGAAGCCAGGAAGTCACTGCTGTACCTGCAGTCTCTGTGAGAGCTCCAGCTAGGGAGTAGAGGGGCGGGGCTAGCCGTGATCTGGAGCACAGAGCCCCACCCAGGGCTGCAAAGTATCTGGGATGCTGGGGGACTCTGATTTAAGTTAAACTAAGAATGGGTCTGGGACAGACATTGCATAAATGGGTTTGACCCAAATCAGTTAAGTCTGATACTACATTCAACCAGGTTTATCTCAAACTGGTTTTAGCCATTTTCAAACTGTTTTATGTGCCCTGAACATCTGTTCTATTACAGGTTTAAGCCAGTTTCTGATCACTTAAACCAGTTTATGTGTAATGTCTATCTCTAGTCTTTGTGCCTTTCCCCTTTTGGTCTTCTGAGTTGTCATTCTAATTGCAGTGATGTTAAAATCTGCAGGGCTAGTGAAAATCTGAAGTTTGCCAACCTGTATATCTGTGACCAAGATATATTCCTAAATCTGAGGAGAAAGGGGGAACATTTTCCTTTTAGAAACAAGTTTTGTGCAGTGTAGGTATTCAACAACTCATTTGATGAGGAACTACAACTGCCTGCAAGAGGAAATGCATGGCCCCCAGAACAATTCTGATAGCTCAATGTTTGTTTTCACATCAACAAGATGAACCCTTCTGCTGGGCCAGAAGAAGGAGGTTCTCCATCCTTTCAGAGTATTCTGTAGAGGTGGCAAAACAGCCAGATGTGACTGCCTGCCACAAGGCAGACCAAGGTAGCCAGTGGGAGGGACTATTACTTAAACCTCTATCCATAGCCAGGAACTGTGTGTTGATACTTAAGTCTGGCTCCCACTTCTCAATGTATTGACTGGTTTTCATCCCTTTAGCTTGGAAGTGATCACGGCTGAGCTGGAAGCTTGGAGGAAATGGGCTACAAGGATACTTTCATCTCTGGGGCAAAATAGAGAAAAGTATAGCCAATTATTTACCTGGGGCAGGAATAGTCCATCACTGCAAAAATGCAATGCATGAAATCTTCAAATAAAGTAGGGGTTCTGTTCTTTCCTCCCCCCCTTCCTATTCTGGTCTAAGCCTCTCTTCCTGCTGCATAAAGGGAAAGCTGAAAGTTCATTCTGTCGTGATGTGAGAAAATCCCTGAATAGCTGAAAGACTGCAGAAGGGCTCCTCTGTCTATTTCATGCTACACTGCATACTTTAGTACCAAATAGGAAACAAATCAATGGGGCAGGGCCACAGTTGGGAGTGATGGGAAGAAAAAAAGTTGGAAGCTATTAAAAGTCTATGTAATGAGTAACAAAGCCCCAGGCTTATTATTTGATGTGTTTATGCTTAGATAGTTTTAATTTTATAAGTGATATGAGGATAATTGATTGGGCATGCATGCTTCCAGATCACTCGGCACTTAGGGACCCATTCAAATCTCACGAGTCATTTTCAGTGAGACAAACATTGACTGTCCTGTTACTTGCTATGTATGTACAAATGCAACAGGATTGTACAATTGTCATCAGAGATTTGTTTTCTTCTCTTGGTTTTTAAATATTTGCAGACTTCCCACCAGCCCAGATGCTCAGCCAACAGTTGGTATAAAGTAACTAACCTTGAAACAAAGGCAACTGACTCAAACCATTTTAAACAAAGGAACGTTTTTGATAAGAAATCCTCTGCTTTTCATCTTTGTTCATTACAAAAATGGTAAGAATTTTCACATAGATTTTATCTTTTTCAGATGGTCATTAATCTCTCAATCCATCTGAGCTACTATGCATCATTGAATTAAATTACAGGAAAAACTATATTTCATCTGAGGATATGTAGTCTGGCCAGGAAGGATGGCCCCTGGTGGGGGGCGGGAGAAAGTGGGATGGGTGGGGAGAGAAGGAGGGAAATAGGAGCCTGAGAGGCACAGTATTCCCATGAGACATTGAAGATCACATTACACAGTAGAAGCAAAGAATCATGCTGACTTGATACAGTTTAAAAATTCTGACTTTTTATCACATGGCTGGGGAATCTGTTTTGTAGTATGGGATTGTGAAGCATCACCACAGTTAATCAAATTTGTTGTCTGTGAGGATAGGGAGAAATACAACTATTGTACTGAAATCAGGCTCAGAAGATAATATGAACCTATTTGTATACCACAAATTGTTCTGTTGTGGCAAAGCATTTGTAAATTACCTGCTGCTCTTATCTTCATGCTCAGGCAGGTGTTATGTTTATGCCTAGGTCCTCTCATCAAGTTCAAATATGCTTGGTGGAAAAGCCAGTCCTTTGCAGGCTCATCAATACTTAAAATACACTTCCTCAAGTTTCTGCGGTTTGCTTATCCCTGATATCTTATTTCACGCCTTGATTTTTTATGGTAGAGAATTTTTTTTCACTGTTAACATGGCAACTTCCTTTGTAATGAGAAGTAACGTATATTGTGGAAAATAAAATAAAATAAAATAAAACCTGCTAGGCAGCAATTTTATGCAGCAGATATTAAATTGATTAGTTCAGCAGCAACTGTCAATGTATTCCCTAAGGGAATATCCAACAGGATCTCCTATCCTGCCCATTTCTTTTGAAACATTCAACTCATCAAGAATCGACTGACTGCTGAATTAATTTCCCACAAAATTAAACTTTTAATCTTTAACTTCTCCATAGGAAAAATGTTACTGTACAATATAGGATGACTCTAGAGAAAAAAGGACCTAGCTGTGTAATAAAGGACAATCTTCTTTTTTCCCCCCTACACAGCATTTTCACAGGATGGTGCCCAGGCAAATAAATAAATAATGCCTCCCATATTCTCATAGCAAGCCTTCAGTGAAGTTTCTTTCATTCTTCTCTCACAGGAAGCAGCAGCAAATTTTCTTTCCATGGTGCTGTATAATTGTTCTGGAAAATATTATGAGCAACGTCACCTGAGAAAATATATTCCTAATAGTATCTGTAAAAATTGCAGAAAAAAGTAAGCTATGGGATTGGCTGAGTAATGGTATTCATCACTTCTGGCCTACAGGGCAGCCAAGAGTGAAAGGTTCACGGGGCCAGGAGGAAATCAAGCAAGAGAGTCTGTGATTCTATCGTCCAGTGGCTCCTGACATGAGGAGGGTTCTAGTAGGAGTAGTCCCTCCTACTAAGCTTATCTTTATGTTTATCAAATAGTTATTAATGCAAATGCATATGCAGTCTAAGGAGCTAACAAGAAACAGTGTGACTAGAGAGGAAGGCACTATTCTGAGTGAAGGGCATCCCGGGTTCTGTCCTTGGAGCAGGAATATCTTTTACATCGGGTGTGTCTACATGAGACACTTTACTACACAGTAGTGTAGTTTACTGAGCAGTAAACGTGCATGTCTACAAATGCACCTCTCCCAGTGCTGGGAGATCCTTATCTTCCTTCCAGCCTGAGCCCTGTGATTGTGGTACTCAGAGTGGGAGATAAGAACCAGCCTTATGGTCGTGGAGCTGGTACTGGGAGCTCCCTTCTGGCTGAGGAGCCTATTCCCTGCCCAGTTCCATGGTTAGTGTCTGCCAACACTACTGCACAGTAGCAACTGTGGAGTAGTCTCTCATGTAGATGTAGCCAATGTGTATCAAGATAGTTTTTGTTTAAAAAAAAACAAACTGAACCCCTACTGATTGTTGAGGTAGTTTAAATTTAGCTGAGGTATCCTCCCAACAGTGCATCAATCACTTTTGTGACTTCAGTGTTGGTATACCCTGGGTGTGTCTACAAGTGCTTTTGATTCAGGACTAGTTTACCTGTGAGTAAACTACCTGTGAGTAAATGCTCCCAGGCAGGCATTTACATATGCAGGGGCATGGGAGCAGACTCACTGCTCCTAGCAGCAAATTGTCCCACTTCCTGGGGCCTTGCCACCACCAGGGGAACTGGAGGGTCACTGTAGCTGCCTGTGACCAGAGGCTATCTTTAAAAGCAGCCTGGCTCCCTGCTCTCTGGCCAACTGCTTTTGTAGTCAGGAGCAGCATGCAGAGGTCTCGCACCACAGTCTGTGCCATGGTGCCTCCAGCCCCTGCCTCTGGCAGTGATGGCCAATGATGGCCCACCATTTCAGCTGTCAGCTGGCCCACACCATCTGGGCCCTTCCAGCTCCACCATGTGCAGCAACCACCTTCCTTGCCCCACTGCACCACCCTATGGTTGCTATTGCCACACAGCTGCCACATGGATCCCATCCTACTGGCTGGACCCTGGCAGGGACTCCAATGGAAGGCTCCATGATGCCATCACCAGAGTCGCCATTGCCCTCCTAGGCCTCCAGCCCCACCACCTCTGCGCCTGCCAGGCCATCCAGGACTGTTGGCTGCACAACAGCAAGCAGACCTGGGAAGATGACCAGTGGCTGGAGGTGTTCCACATCACCAGGGCCACCACCTTCCTGGACCTCCTGGACCAGCCCCAACCACATGTGAAGCAGCAGGGAATGAACATGCAGCAGCCCCTCCCTGCAAACACCCAGCTGGTCATTGCCCTGCTGAAGCTGACCATGCTTGGCAGCCTCTACTAAGTCAGCCACCCCTTTAGTGTGGGGCAGGCCATCTCTGATCTCCTCAGTGCCTTCACCAACCTGAGCACCAGCTGGGTGGGCAATATCCATGACAAGTGTGTGTTTTGGAACTCTACCCTGCCAGTCCTGGTGGAGACTGGACACTTCACACCTGGATGCAGTGGTGGTCCTGCCGCTCCTCATCAGGGACCCCACCTACCCACTCCTGGCTCATGTGGCTCTACACCAACCAGCTGAACCCCTGCCAGGCACATTCAACTGGTGCCTGAGCCAGATCTAAGCCCTGGTGGAATGCACCTTCAGGCACCTCAAGGGACATTTTATTGTCCTCACAACAAACAGAACCCTCCTCCCCCACACTGCCCAACAACAGAGGCCTTCTCAAGTCCCTCCCTAACACCAGAGCCCCTCCCACCCACCACCCACTCCACCCACCAACAATAAAACACCTTCTTCCCCTTGCAAACTATTTACAATGTGGTTTGTATGTGTGCCCTTCTGGGGTGGGTGGCCATGGGTGGGAGTGGCGGGGTGGAGCCTGAGGCCGGGCTGCCAGCACCCTGGCCTCTGGCCACTCCCTAGGGGTGACAGTGGTCTCTGCTCCTCTAGTGCAAGTGGCTCCACCTCTGGCAGCTGGTGGCCAGGGCCAGCAGGGCTGGCACACAGACCTGGCCCCATTGCAGGTAGCTTTATCTTTGTGCCCATATGGAGATGGAGTAAGCAGTGGGGCTGGGCCCAGGAAGGGGGCTAGGGACAGAGAACCCGGGACAGGGGTCAGGGCAGGGGATTCTGGTTGATGTAGGTGGTGCTAGGCCCAGGCCCATGACAGGGCCTGCTACTGGGTGGTGAGCAGTTGCCAGAGGGCAAGACAGACTAGGGTTGGGGTAGAGCAGCAGGCAGCACAAAGGTGACCACCAGGTCCAGGAAAGTGTCCAGCACCCAGCGGTCATCCTCCATGGCCTGCACTGCCATGACCATGACCACACTCTGCTCCCACAGGGCCTCCATGTGCTTATGGTCCAGGACCAGAAGCTGTGCCTTGAATTCCTGGTCTGCCTAGTCCTGTGCCTCCTCATGCCTATCCCACATGTCCTAACAGATGACCTCACATTCCACCACCTGTCCTGCTGGGAAACATCCTCTGCCTACCATATCCATGCATCCACCTGCTGGTCATCTGTGGCCATCACCAGTTGGCCCAGGAGGAGGGTCCAATCCTAGGTCCTCCTCCTGTGGGGCTGGCACATCCCCAGGGCCCTGGTTCAGGGCAGTGGTGATTCTGACAGTGCATTCTGACAGCCAACTGTGACCTCTCCCCGACATGCAGCTGCAGGACCTGCAGAGCCATTAAAAGAAGCTGTTTGTGAGTCTTTGCAACATTTCTGAGATAAGATGTTGCTTGCAACATTTCTGAAATAAGATAAGATCTCAACATTTCTGAGATAAGATTCTGAGATAAGAGAAGACCAGGGGCTGTGCAGTGCCTGGGTTCAAATCAGGTGTTGGGCATGTATGCGTGCCCAGGGACCATGGTAAATTGGCTGGGCAGACTTGGGCCCAGGGGGCTACCAGCCAAGCTCCCTATCCCCACTTGTTCCCAGGGGCCAGTGGGCTGCTGGGTGCAGGCAGCCTGCCTCCCCTGCCCCCTTCCAGGCTTCTGGCAGCACCAGGTGCTGTGGCTCCAGACCCTGCTTCCCCTGCTTCTTCTCCTGCAGACCTGCCAGTCTCCTGTGCTGCCACCAAGCCCAGAATGTCCAGGCTCAGGGGGGCATGGGGCTCCCAAATGACTGGGATGAGGAGCTGCCCATGCCCCCAACCTCCTTGCAGGGGATCTCTCCAGGGAGGTGCCCCGGGGCCAGCCTCCCCCATGCTGGCACTGCACCCTGAGCATGCCTCTCCTATATATAGGACTATATATGCCTCTCCTATATATATGTCCCATATGCTGCATAAAGAGCTATTTGCATAGACCAAGGGGTGCCTGACCTACCACATCCTGCTGATGGCCATGGTGCCCTGGGTGAGTGTATGCACCTAACATGGAACTCTGAGCTTCAACAGTGCAGGTTTCAAGCCCAGACTACCCTACAGCCTCCACCACTGCCTGGAGAGCTACCTGTGGCTGTGATACATGTCCCTGCCCCCGCATCTAGGGAGGACATTGCCACTGGCATCTATGCATTCCTCAGTGTATGAGGCCTACACCCACCTAGCTGTGGGGATGCGGGCTGCTCAAAAAGTTTTTCACTGTCTCCTGCCTCCCTGGGAGACAGGGGAGAGCTGCTGGGCTGGGTGGGGAGGAGTGGCTTGGAATGGGAGTCAGTGCCAGAGTTGGGGCCAGGACCAGGAGCAGGGCAGAGAGCACCCTCCCCATCCCCCAGTGCAGGGCTTACCACTTGGGTGGGCCTGGTATGTCCAGCGGCTCCAGTTTGCCTGGCTGGTGGTGGTGGTGTGTGGTTCCTGGCAGACTCATCAGGCAGGGGGTGCAGCATGTGGGTACCCAGCCAGAGCCCCGCCCTCCCCCAGGAGGAGATGGTACTGCTGGAGGCTGGTGATGACATAGCCAGCTACACCTCATGGCTAGGACTGAGGCTGTGGAGCTGTCAGGGCAGGTACTGGCCTAGTTTCCCTAAGTTGTTGGTGGAGGCTGGGGGCAGGGAGCTCAGTGAAATGAGCTGCTTGCATCCTGAGGGGGCCTTCCCCAGTGACATGTGATCATGGGTGCTAAGCCAAAGCAGGGGCTCAGGCAGGCTGCCTGTGCTGCTGTCCATAGAAGACATGGGCTTATGGAAGCTTGTGTTTGTGATTATGATCCATTGTGCTCGGAAGGCCTTGACCTTTAGGAGACACTGCTGTGCCAACCAGTCATGCCCATGGTCTCGCTTACAGCCTGGTGGTCACCCCTCATAGACATGGACGCTACAGCACCTGCCCTTTGCAAACTGCCACTGCACCTGTGCTTTATGCCACAATGCCACAAGGTTGCCAGTAACCAGTTGGGGCCCTGAGTGGCAGCACATGGCATTGGTGAATATGCCATCAGGGGCTGTGTGTAGATGAAACAGGGGCCCTACATTGAAGCAATGGGTTTTTAAAAAAAAAAAACTTCAATTTAGGGCCCTTTGAACCCCTGTGTTGTGCACATACCCAAACTTACCTGCCTCTCAGGGAGCGGGAAGGGGAGGGAGAGCTGCTGGCAGGTGGAATGGTCCCTAGGTTGCCAGAGGGGCTGGTGCTTCCCTCTGTGGCAGCAGCGACCCCTCTCCCCCAGTGGCATCTGCCCACAGGCACCCAGCTCGGGCTGTCCCAGGTGGCACTGAAACTGTGGAGGGAAGCACAGGGCCTCCATGCAGCTCAGGCAGGCAGGGTCCAAGGGAAAAAAAAATCAGGCTCGTCGCTTTTCTTGGGCAGAGCCTGCCTTCCCAGGCTGCTGCCAGGCTGCCTGCATGGGATTCCTGCAGAGTCCCTGAGCTGCATGGAGCCTGGTGCTTCCCTCCATGGGGTGAAGACAGGCTGGCATAGGTAGCCCATGGCCTATGCAGGGGCAGTAGTGGCCAAAGGTCCCCCCAGGCTCCCTGCTGTTGTGCCCCAGGGTTCAAAATGCCTACAGGCTTTTAAAGGGCTTGGGGATGGAGCTGCCATAGAGGCAGCCTAACCCTAGGGTAGAAGAGGCTCACAGCCCTGGGGTCATGTAGGTGTAGTGAGGCTGGCCCCCTAGTGGCAGGGCTAATGCGGAGAAAAATCTGCTCCTGGTTGGTGCCTACACATGCATTGCTGTGTAATAAGTACTTGCAAGTAAATTTGCTACTTGCATTTGCAGGTAGCAAATTTACTCGGAAGTAGCAAAGTGTACTGCACAGTAAGCATGTGCACATGTAGACATGCACACTTATTGTGCAGTAAACTATTCTACTGCATAGTAAAGTGTCTTGTGTAGACATACCCCCTAAGTTTAATTGAAAGTCAATGGGACTTAAATGACTAAGTCACTTTTGAAAATGGGACTTGGAATCTGTAGAGCAGTTTATCCTTTATGGTCCAGTCTTAGACGATACCCTTAACTCCCACTCTCATTACAAGAAACTGAAAGCATTCAGTATCTCACAAGTGGCAACCCCAACCTAATGAGTCTGGGACATTAAAAAGAAAAGAAATATTTTTCAAAAGCAACTATCACACAATATTTCATTCTGGGCAGAAAAAAGGCTACAACTTCTTTCAAGCAACTGATTGAAGTGAATGTATAAAGTGCATATAAAAATATTCATTTGTGTACTTATATTAATGATCAAGAGGAACACACTCATAAGATAGTCATTATCCTCCTCAAATATCTTTCAAGTTTTCTTAAAAATTTAAATGCTGTTTCATCAGACTTTTCTATATTATCTAAGCAAGGACACTGACACTGAAAACAATAAGTTATATGAGTCAGATCATAAACGTATTTTAAGTGTGAACATTTTGTTAACTGATGTCAGTAATTAGGCAGTAATCATTCTAGCTTGGCCTTGGCTTCTCAACAAGGATCTCATTTAAACAACTGGCATGTTGCTACCACGATAAAGGCAACAGGAAACATCTTTATTAGGCAAAGAGAAATGGCAACAAAATGTTGCATGTTTTTGTTATGTATCTAGTATGCATAGTACTTTGTAGCAAGCATGCCTTCCTTTGTTTAAGTAAAATCACATAATAGGCATCTGCAGGAATAACCCTTAAAGATGTACCATGTTTATCTGTACTTACAGGATTACTTTATATACTGAGGAAGAGCATACTACCAATGTATCTAAAACATTCCTTACGGTTAATGACAATGGCATGCAAAAATCCTGGCATATAAGCCAGTGTCATTATTTGGAAATCCATTACTAGCTCTAAGCAAACCATAAGATATATACAGAGAGATACTATGATTTTGTTTTTTATCATCTCCAATACATTTCTATTCTGAGCATCCCTGCCATATATAGTTGCCTTCTGAAGTTCCTGCAAAATTATAATGCAAATATTATTGCTCTACTACTACAGGAATGTGCAGAGTAATTCTTTTCTTGAAATTGAAACCATCTCCTAATACCTGAGGTCGGTCGCCTTGTGTTATACACAACTAATATACCCATATAGTATTCTTAATGGTTACTCGCATTATCACTTTTTGCAAGAGTGACTTAGCCTTCACTTCCCCTGATCTAAGCATGCGGGTTTTTTTGGGTTTTTTTTGCCTGCATCTCTATTTGAAATCTCTGGGGCTAAAAGTGGTATCGGCTTAATTAATTTAAGGTTAAGAGTTCCTTCAATGTTCAAATTCCACTTAGTGTTACCATTTTATTGTGCTTTGAGGGATCGCTCATCTATTCATATTTAATTCAGCAAAAATGGCACAGAACTGATAGTGCCCTTATTCTCCAAATTTATTTCTCCCTGTGGCCTGACAAAGTAGATTAAATACTGTTTTTTTTTCAGGAGAATCCAGCAGACACATTTTGTACATCTCTTTAAACAATGGATCTTAAAATTCATTTAATGTACATTTAATATGACATATATTGTATGATAAATTAATTACAATTGTCTGTTTAAAATATTTTTCAGGATTAATAGCTGATGAACAGATACTATGCCTGTTATATATATAACATTATATTCAAGTAATCAAGTGGTACTTATTAAACATTGTTTAATTATTGAATCAGAGGTTTAAAAGAAAAATTATCTGAATTGTATAAATTGATAAATCAAAAGTTAAAATAAGTATTTCATATGCAAACAAATAAAAAAAACCCACAAATAACTTTTTTATGTTTTTATTCCTCTTGTGTTTCTGAATGTCTTGATTCAAGGACTCAAAATAAAAACACCAAAATATAATTCTAATTTATGTATATGCATATAAGTGTGAAGTTGAATTGAGTTCAATGAAATTACTCAAGTGTGTCAAATTATACACATAAATCCTTCTGGATTCATGCCATAAAAAGGGACTAAAAGCTAATGAGAAGCTGTATTCTCAGGAGATTATTAGTCCAATTTTGTAGATTCAAGTGGTTCATGTAAAACACAGTTCTGAAGTCACCTAGTCATTCAGCCAAACCAAGCCAGACTGACACCAGAAATTATCAAAAGAAAAAAACTCTTTGAGGAAAAAAAAAAAGAACACACATTTGAAGGGAAGTTTCAATTAAAAAGTATCCCAGAAATTCAGATTTGCTTTTAAAAATTATATTTAATCAATATTTCAAAAATATTCAACTCATATACTAAAGATATAGGTTTAATTAACCAACCAACTTTTTAGTAAATTACTGTACAATCACTTTGTGTATTCAGTGTGCCTGTACAAAGTTAGTGTTGAGTGGGTGTAAAACATTACAGAATCAGAATTGTAAGGTTTTGCACCATTCTTCACAGCTGCTCAGGGCTATACAGACAGCAGACTTGGTAAATTTGGATTAGGTTATGTTTGTGGACTATATTACACTGTGTTTGGTGGAACATTTAACCATATGGATGAACTAACGTGCCGTGTCCATTCCAATCATCTTGCCAAGAGAAAGAAGTAGGAGCGTAATTCCTTGTGTATTCTTCAACTTATAAAAGCAGACTGTATTAAATTGGCCTTTCCAATATTGTACAGTTTGATCGGCTGGCCATTTCACTTTTTTCTCCTTAGGTTACTGTAATAAGACTATAAACAAGGTAGGAGTTGAATGACCACCCAATCAAAGTATAAAATATTGAAAAGGTCAAAGGAGTGCAGCTCACTACCAAGTTTCATTGAATATAAATTAGGCATTAAATTCCTGATACCTCGTTTCCTTGACTGAGTAGTAATGAGAATTGAAAATGGCAGAAAATTAATCCCTTCTCATTAAAAAGCTGGTAATGAGAATGTGGAACTTGGTACGAATGTAACTCATCTCATTATACTCTTCAGGAAGGGTCTTTGTGGTCTTCAGATGTCACAGCAGTGAACATTTCCTTCCTAATAAAACAGTGTAAGAAATGTGATTATGCTATATCTAACTCCCATTAATATTTCTTAAGCTGTGTAAAATCATCTGGAAATGGTATAACTTACTTAGTCTACTGATAGTGAAATGTTTTCTATATCTGTATTGTATTTTTATATGTATACTTGTGTGTTCATGTGTCTGTATAGGAGTATTCAAAACAGCCTAAGAGAACAATCAAAGATAATCTGTGTGCTTAACTCCCTTCTGTTATTTTGAAAATCCCAGGTGTAGGTGATGAAAGAATATTATACAGTCAAATGTATCTACATAGGTTTGAAATGAAAATGCATATGCACGTGTCAAACAGTGGATACTACCAAAAAGTATGCTCGTAGCAAATGTGGTTCTTAGAATGGCCCCAAAATACTCTTTTACCTGATTTATATTATAAAAGAAAGCTCACCTTTAAATACATGTATTATGCCCTTCCTCTTTGTTAAATATAGAGTGTCTCTGAGAACTCAGCCAAAGAACCCAAATTTTCCACATCATTTAACATCAGGTAGTAGCTGCCAAAATGACCGTGATGTAGGTTTCCTTATCTGGATGATCAAAGGCCAGGCTGCAGAGGGGTAGTTAATTTCACCATCCCAATAATATTTACATCAATAATCAGTATTTTCAAATATATACCCTTCTTATTGTGTAACCTTTACTATATAATATAATGCAGGCTTTCTTTCATCAAAGGATAAAACAACAAATGGTACATCAGTTTTTCTCTCATTTTTTAAATGACCCCTTTCTCAAGGATTCTGGGTGCCACAACTTAAACACACACTTGTGGGTCATAAAAAGTTATGTGATTCCCCAAAGGCTTAGCATTACAAATGTGCCCTTCATCCATTAACTCGCTTGTGCAAAGTTGATTAAATATCCTTTCCCTGGAATCATGTGGACAACAGCTCCAAAAAATGACCTTGTTGTTTGAAAAGTACAGATCCATAATTCAATGCTCTTTGCAACTGTGGTTCCTGACCCAACTGTGTGAAATATTGACAACAGTAGGGGAACTCTATTGCTCTTGAGTGATTGCAGAAGCTTCCAAGGCTCTTCCCCTGAATCACAAAAGGGCTAGGTGATTCATGCTTGTTTGATTACTGTAAAAGTATTTTTGTGTGCATTTGTAAACTTGTGTTTTTTTTCGTTTTATTTCTTAAGGTAGCTCATTATCAGGTGGGAAACCTTTACAAAGGAGTGACCTCTGCACACCTGCTTCCTGAGACCAGGAACTGTTCAAGATACATTGCTAAGTGTCCCCCATGGAATACTATTCAGGGTGACCTCAAAAGAGGTAGCATTGAAGATGTCCTTCCAACTAATGAATGTTGCTGCTATTTGGTAGGAAAGAGGGAGGGAGAACGTGGAGATGAAGGGCTAAAAGGCCCAAATCAGCAAAACAACAATATGCTGAAAGCTGAGTAAATTCTTACTAAGTCAAACCTTATTTTTTTAAAAAGCATTTAAGCAACTACTTTACTAAGCATATTGAAACATGCTTACAGTTAGACAGACAGTTAAGCAATTGTCTAAGGGTGGATATAAGCATGATGTAAAGTCATTTTCTGAACTAGAGCCAAGATGAGGATGTTTTAGTTAACTGAGAATAAAGGGGCATGGAAACACTCAAAGTTTTGGAAGGGGCATCATCCATTACAGAGAAAAGAAAACAAATTAATTATAATATTATAAAAGACTTAGTCATTCAGTCTGTCTGTCTGTCTGTCTGTAACACTTTATTTGCACTCTGATTGGCTGTCTCAGCAGCCAATCACAGTGCTCCAAAGCATTCCAGACAACATACAGTTGAGTACTGCCATGATGGTGTGCATGAGGGGGGGGAGCAGGCCAGCTGTGCTGGCCTGCCCCCGCCCCAGCCCCGCTTCATGGAGGAGGTGGCAGTGCAAGTAGGTGAGGGAATGGGGTCGGGGTCAGGGCTGCCACGGTGGGGGGCGAGGGGAACAGCCCCAGACCTGAACTGCCAGGGTGGGAATGGGGTCAGGGGGAAGAACAGGGTCAGGCCTGAATTGGTGGCATGGGGCCGGATGCTGGGCTGTTCCCACCAGTCCCCCAGAGGGTGGGCAGGCACAGGCCTCTGTCCCTGCCCACACCGTCCCTGGCAGGCAGCAGCATTGATAGAGCGGATGGAGGAGGTATATACCTCTCCACTTCCCAGAGATGGCAACCATGGAGACAATGGAGCAGGCCCCCCCCTACCCCCCTACTCCCTGCAGGGCATGAAAATGAAGCAGATGGATGGGAGGGGGGAGTAAGGGCAGTGCCACAGGCCATGTCCCTCCTGCTCTCTACAGGTGGAAGTGATGGATAGGAAAGAGGGGTGAGGCAGGGACGTTGATGGACCAAACAGAAGGGGGGCCAGTGCCCCCAAGCCCTGCAGGTGGCAGTGACAGAGCGGGGGGAGGGGTGGCAGGGACGGGTGACAGAGTAGGGGGAAGTGGGGCCAGCAGGTAGAGGGGGGGGGCGGGCTGGCCTGGACCCAGCCCTGGTCCCAAAGTTGGGGGCAGGGAAGAGGGGAAGCAGCTCGGCCCTGAAGGTGGGAGAAGCCAGGGCCAGATGAAGGCCTCTGTCCGCAGCCACTCCCCCTCCCCTCCCCGACATTGATCATTTTTGACAGGCAATTGACTAGTTAATAAATAAGAATGTAAACATAAATATCTTGTGCGACATGCTCCCTTTTAACTGATTTTGCTTAGCCTAATTATATGGACAATGTCATATCTTAGGACATCACGCACCTTTTCTATTGTCCAAATAAATCTCATAGTGCCCTCAAACAGAGGCAGACATGGGACAGGAAAGAGAGAGAGAGAGAGAGATTTTAAACAGACATGATTAATAAATCCATAGTCCCAAGAATGTAAATGACTATAGTAGAAGCCACTGAATAGTGGTAACAGGTAAACTAGGTAATTACATGTTCAGAAATGAGTTTTCTTTTATTTTCATACATCCTTGTTGGTATCTTAATAGACCGTATGAATTTTCCTTCCAAAATTTTATGGAATTAAGAGGAGGTTTTTTTATACTTAATACAAATAGGGCTTTCAGCAAGTTCTTCAGCTTCCTAACTCTGGTTTTATAAACAGGTCATGCAGAGTGCTGACAGATGTGCAGGTCACAATCTAACTTATAATGCTTTACAGACATTTGTCTGTTGGGTGGTAAGGGGCCAGGAATCAAGCTTCACTTCGGAACTGATGGAGTCTGAGAAGCCTGCTTGCAGCCACTCTCTCCTAGGTGCCTCCCTCCCCCTCACCTCCCAGCTATTGTGCTGTCTGCAGTCAGGGAGTTTGGATGAGGTGGGGAGCAAGCATGAACAGGGTGGGAGGCTGGGAAGGGTCATGAGGCAGGGGTGCTCCAATCCACTCAGCTCCCCTCCAGCTCAGGCCAGGTAAGCCCCAGCTACAGCTTACTCCCCCTCCCCCATCTACCCTGCCTTCCTGCAGAGAGCCCTGATCACATGACAGATTAAGCCTACGGAACATAAGTTCCCTAAGGTGCTCCAAAGTGGAGTGCCTTCATTTGATCCCTCAATTCATGAAGGTTCATTTGTTTTGAGTTGGCCATGTTAAAAGTGCTCTGCAGCCATGCATGTATGTCATGGCATGGCAGTAGAGCATTTTCAGGGGGCTGATCATGTGACAAATGTTACTTCTGTCTGTGCCCGCAGTGACACCACCTAATATGCGTTGTCTTCCTCCTCTGGAGGAGGGAGTACAGAAAGTCACTTTTGAATGTCCTTGTTTGGTTAATAGCACATCAGTCTAGCTCATAATGATAGCATACGTTAGAGAGAAAAGGGAAGAAGAAAAAAAAGTTATCTCCACTGGAAACATGCTGGTTGTTAATTTTATTTCCACATAGAGAGCTAAATTGTGCTCTCTGGGAAGGGTGAAGTTGAATTTCAAAGCAGAGCCTGAGTATTTAAGTAACCTCCCAGTATGATTCACTATTCACTTGTCAGTACAGTATCTCCCTTTTTACTCTCAAGGGCTTTGTATTGCTGCTTTGTTTACTGTCTGCATAATTTTTGCTAACATTAAAAAGTCACTTGTGTTAGTCAAGAGGTTTCAAATGTTCTTAGGAGTAAAAAAATTATCTGAAATTATATATTTCTTCTTTATAAAACTAATGGGCAAAAGCACACAGTAGTACCCGAGTGTAATTTAATAGCTCTGCTTTATGTGCAGTGTGGTTTTTAGTGAACTTCTGTCCCAAATTAATTCAATATTCTTGAAAATCAAAATACAGATGAAAAATATCACATTAGCCTGAGCCTATTGTAAACCCTCCCCCAACTAAAAAAACAAAGCAAACAAAACAAACCAATCCTCATCCTCTTTTCCTTTAAAAAATTTACATGGTGAACTTTTAAATATATTTCTGTATACCAGTAGAATAGATCAGACCATGATCAGAATTATAGAATCATAGAAAATTAGGATTGAAAAGGACCTCAGGAGGTCACCTAGTCCAAATCCCTGCTCAAAGCAGACCATCCGCAGCTAGATCATGCCAGCCAAGGCTTTGTCCAGCAAGGTCTTAAAAGCCTCCAAGGATGAAGATTCTGCAACCTCCCTGGGTAACCTGTTCCAGTGTTTTACTACTCTCCAGATGCATCTACATGAGACATTACGTCGCCAGAACAATGAGCTACTTCACTGTAGCTCATTGCTACAGTGACATAGCATCACCAGGCATGAACTGTGACATTTTGCGCAGTAGCAGCTTGTAACAGGTTGCCCTCCCCAGTGGCATTCTCATGGCCTATGAGGGGCACCCTTGAAGTCGTTAACTACTTCAATTCTATATTTTGTCTTGTATCTCGCCTTTACTCACCTGCCACATCACAATGTAAATATTGTTTAGATGTTCTTGCAAGCAATAGCCTGCCCACTGTACATCTATGTTGGGGTTCTCAGCCACCGTGGGCTTTTCCCCCACATCTTTAGCTAGGCCTACCAGCCTAAACCCACCAGGTAGAGTTTGACTCTGAGGCTCTAGCTCCTTAAAACTCTCTGGGCCCATGGCCCTCCTTTTTGTGCCCACTATGGCATCAGGCCTTCCGGCCCCCTTTCACACTGAGCCCCTGGGTGCCGAATTATTAGGTTTTCTGCCTACTCAGGCTTGGCCCCTTTCTCATAGCTTGGGTTACTAGCCAAGATCCACCTACCAGGATCCGGCTTCAAAGTCCTGCAACCAGCTCTGGGCCACTGACCCTATACAGCTGCACCTACTAGTGCACTGGGCCCTTTGGCCTTTTATGACTGTGCCCCAAGGTGCTAATGAGATCTCCTCCCCTACAGCCTCAAACACAAACCATTGGATTACCAGTAGGACACAAACAGTAAGCCCATGGGCTATAACCAAAAAAATAAATTTAAGGAAGGCAGTCTGCCAGCTCACATTTTTCCATGGTTCTGTGCTGCTGCTTCCCACTGTCTGCTATGGTGCATCTTGTAGGGCTGCTGCAGCTTCTCTGGGAATCATCAGGAATTCACCCCTTTGTTAGACCCCGACTCCATGCGGTGCCCAAGAACTAGGGAGGCGACGATCCAATTGCTCATTGATCCTGTTACTCATTAGCCAGAGCAAGCAGGGAGCAAACATCAGCACACATTGCTCGCAACAGCTTTCTTCAGAATGGAGACAGCTTCGGACTAGCTCCCAAAAAAACAACAAACTGGGGAGCCACACTGAACAATAGTTTTTTTCCCGCATTTATACACTTTGGTTTATGCTCATTACCATTCATTCTACCCTTACCCCTGCTATGTTCCACCCATTTCTCCTCCCATCTTAAGCTCTGTCTCTGTTTATTGTTTGATACATTAGCATGGAATTGCCTATGCATTTCATTCATTTACATGACTTTTTGCTATGAGCGCATGTCTAAGACCTTGACTCCTTCTCTTCGTCAATGGATGGATTTTGACCAAAGCCTGGAAGCTTCTGGAGGCTTCTTTACAAATCACCTTTTTGCATATGTTCATCTAGGATTTTGTTACCAATTGCATGATGTTTTTCCACATCCCAATCTGTTTTTCCTGTCTCATGTTGTACCATCTTCCACATACCTAAAGTGTCACCTCATTCACAGTGTCACGGGATGGGGTCCCTAAGGATGGTCATGTTACCCCTAAGACCTCTTGACCATGCCAATTTGGCCCAGTGGGCACCTTCTATTCTTGCCCGCCACGTCTTGATGGATTTATGATATAGGGAGGCTGCCTTCACATCCCATTGGACACATTTCTGATGGATTTCCTTGACCTCGTGGGTTCCCGGACCCCTTGTGGGTCCCGTTCCAAAACAGATGTCATGGAACACCCCAGCCTTATGGGCTATATGCGTGGCTAGAAACCCCCTTTTACCACACCCCAAGCCTTGCAGATGGTACTTCCACAGCATCCCTCTGAAACCCTGTTTTCCCTCGGCCTTGGGTTATCACTGGGCAGCCTCCTGCCAGTTCATAAGCCTTCCCCACAGCTCCCACTGCACCCTACATTCTCTTTGGGCATATTCCTCACTCCAGAATTCTATCCTTCCCTGGCTAGTGGGTCTTCCCCCAGGCCCTGTATACACTTTCATGTAGGCTACTCCCCTGACTCTGGCTCCAGCTAACTTCCTCAGGGTCCACCATTTAACTTGCCTTGGGAGGTTATTAACATATACGCAAGGTTTTCTTCCCCATCTTTGCCCCCCCATCTTGCTTGGTTAACTTTGGAGGTAAGGAACTCTCTGCTTTTTTACCTCAATCTGCAGTCTGGGTCTGGCAAGGTATTTGCTTCCGCATGGGGCTTGAGACCTTGTCCTCCAGATTGGACTTGGAGAATACCCCTGTTCTCCCTTGAGCTCTGTGAGGTATTAAGTCCCTTTGCTTCCTTTCAGGTTCTTTTGCCTACCTTCTGCCTAGGGCTTCAAACCCTCTCTGTCTGTTGAGACATGTACTGGGTTCACTGTTTGTCTGGCTCTGGGACATCTTTGGTGCTTGGCCTTTTTGTTTAAAACATTGCCCCTTCTGAGTATAGCTTTGGCAGCTCAGAGTGCTGGTCTTACTTCCCGTACTACATCGCTCATGTTTCTGCATAGTTGCAACATCTGCCTTATTGACTCCTTCCTGTTGTACCTTGTCTGGCACCATCAATGTTACAGTGGCATGCTCACTAGTAAGTCTGTCTAGGGTCTCTCTTAGGCAGTTCACCTTCGGTGCATACTGGCTAACCCACTGACCTCATTTCCAGTCCAGGTACTCTATGAGACTGGGGCTAATTACTTCCCCACTTGTTGTAGGATTTGTCTCCAGAGGTCCCTCCGTCATTGTACTCTTCTCTTGCTGTTCAACCATCTGCTCATTCCTGGGGCCTCTTGGTCCAGCATTTCTGGGTAGTTCTTGGTCTCCCTGGACCTTTAGAAATATGTGCTATGCCATTTCTGTTTTTGCGTCTCTATTAAGAACTCTTTCAAGTCTTCAGTCTCCTGTAAATGCTCCTGGCATTCTGCATTAGCCCTGGATGCATGTTCTCCCAACTGTCTGCCTATAGCAACCAGCCTGTCTTCTCATAGTTGAGGGGTCTGTAACACTCGTTGCTCTATCTCTGCCTGCAACTTCATATCCTGGGCTGTGCCCTCCTACAATAGGGTCTTCAGGCGCTGTATCTCTTTCCCAAGTTGGTTCTTGCCTGCCTCCAGGTCCTGCAACTGGGTCCGTAACTTGTCACACTCCTTATTCTTGGCCATTACCTCCTTTTCAAAGGACTGTTTCTGGTTCTGCAATGTTTTGTAATTCACCATATAAACTTTAACTTTCTCCATCTCTTTCGATATCAGCTTCCCTGTTTCCTCTGTTTGGACATGGCTTTTAACCAGCTCGCCTTGCAGCTATTCCACATGGTATTTGGCTTGCCTGCATCTCAGTTGCTTACCCTCTAACTCCTCGTGCAACTCCTCTATCTGATCCACCAGGCTGTGGACTTTTTTCTGGAGGACTCCTATAAAGCTCTTCGATATCTCCAGCTTGTGCAGAACATCCTTTTGTTCCTCCATTTGGTCTATTCCAGGTTCAGAAGACTTGATCCTTCATTCAGCCATCTCCTTCTTCATCTCTTGCAATTTTTCCTCTCGTTGTTTGCTCTTCTCAGCCTCCTATACCATGAGCCATTCCAGCGCTTGAGTCTTTTCTGCCTCTGCTGTGAGCAGGCACTTGATTTCCTTCAACCCGCCCTCTTTCTTTCTGGGTTGTGCCCGTAGCTCTAAAGCATCCACCTTTGCCTCGGCTCATTCCTTTTGGATTTCACCATCTCCAATTCATGTTCTAGATGGGTGGCCCTTTCTTCCACCTCGCCCACCCACAACTGCCAGGTGAAGGCTTCTTGCCGCGAACCCTGCAGAGCCCCTACTTCGGTCATGATTCTGCCTGGCCCTACTTCTTTCCTAGCCCAGGCCTAAAGTCTTCCCCTCTATGGTCTCTTAACAGCAGTCTATTCTCCAACCTCAGCTTATCTACCTGAGCCCTGGTCTCACTGCCTTTCAGTTTGTTTCGCTGTGTTTCTGTACTGGCCCAAAGGTTTGTTTCCCTAATTAGGGAAACAGGGTTCCTTCCCATGCACAGCCTTTCTTCCCAGCCAATGCACCAATTTGTCATGGGATGGGGTCCCTAAGGATGGCCGTGTTACCCCTAAGGTCCCTTGACCATGCCATTTTGGCCCAATGGGCACCCTCTATTCTTGCCCACCATGTCTTGATGGATTTATGATATGGGGGGCTGCCTTCACGTCCCATTTGACATGGTCCTGATGGATTTCCTTGACCCCATGGGTTCCTGGACCCCTTGTGGGTCCCGTTACAAAACAGATGTCATGGGACACTCCAGCCTTATGGTCTACATGCGTGGCTTCAAACCATCCCTTTACCATGCCCCAAGTCTCACAGATGGTGTTTCCACAGTGTCCCTCCAGGGCCTTGTTTTCCCTCAGCCTTGAGTTGTCACTGGGCTCTCTGCAGCCCTGTCTCTCACAGCACCGACACTGGCACTGGGCTCTCCAAAGCCCTGTCTCTCACAGCACCCACACTGGCACTGGGGTTTGCGCACCCCTGAATAGTGCCCACACTGGTGTCAGGGCCCCCACACTATAGCGGGGCCCCAATGAGGCTGCCTCCTTCCCCAGTAGCCTCTCCCAAACCAATGGTGGTATACAAAAGCAAACAAAACATAAGCCCCTGGGCTACAGCATAATACAAAAGATCAGGGTGTGCTCTGACCCTTTAAGAGAATCAGATTTCATCTCTAGCACTAAGTGTCTAGAAGGCAAGGGTACCTGTGGAGCTCATAGAGCCCCCTTAGCCCTAGGTGTGGCATATCAGGCAGTTCCAGGATCACTGGGCACTTCCTCCCTGGAGGCTCCTTCCCCTTTGGCTACTAGCAGGGAATTACCCTCCTGGCCTCAACCCTGGGGTTTATATATGAGCCAGGCCCTGCCCCTTCTGTTCAGCTGACCTCTGGCAGGTGTGGGCCAACTAACTCATTCTGGCTGCCCTGATAACCAGAAGCTAGGGCTCCCAACTGACTGCTAGGGCACTCTCCCTAGTAGTTCCAGCCCTTAAAAGGAGCAGGATACCCTAGTGCCCTGCAACACACAGCACACAGACTCACACAGATTCACTTGCTGCTTTTTCCTCAGAAAATGGTTGACACAGTTAAGATGGTTACTTAGCATAAGCAAATGGCTGGCTTAGGTATAATTTTGCCTTGGGGTCAGCAGCTCTGCTAGGCCATGCCTTTATTCAGCTGCAGATTCAATGCTCCTTTTGGGGACCATTATTTGTTACAGGAAATTATATATATAATTATATATATATCTATATATCTATATATATAGATATATAGATATATATATATAAACTATTTACAGTAAAGAAATGTCTTGCTACTGCCCGTGCAAGAATTTGGTGCCCAGCCTTCTTGCTGTTTGGCCAGCAACAGTTGTAGGAAGGTGATACTTCCCCTCTACGAAGCATTGGTCAGGCCGCAGCTGGAGTACTGTGCCCAGTTTCGGGCACCACACCTCAGGAGGGATGTAGATAACCTGTAAAGGGTTCAGTGAAGGGCCACCCATGTGGTTAAAGGCTTACAGAAAAAAACCCTATGAGGACTGATTGAGGGACCTGAATCTCTTCTGCCTCCGCAATATAAGGCAGAGAAGTGATCTAAAACTCATGAAGTGGGGGCCAGCAAGAAATAGGGGGTACAATGTTTTCCAGGTCGCCCATCAGGGTAACTAGAAACAATAGCCACAAACTGAAAGAGAGCAAATTTAGACTGGACATCAGGAAAAAAAATTTCTTTCCAATGAGAGTTGCCAAAATGTGGAATACGCTTGCAAGGGAGGTGGTGCTGTCCCCTTCCTTGGAGGTACTTAAGAAGAAATTGGACAAACACCTGGCTGGAGGCATCTGCCCCCAGCACTCTTTCCTTTCCAGGGCAGGGGGTTGGACTCAATGATCTAATAGGTCCCTTCTGACCCTAAAATCTATTAAATCTATGATGTTCCTGATGTCTCACTCAGAAAGTCTCCTGGTATGCTACACTTCCTGGACGCTCTGTGTTTCCAGAAGGACTTACTCTATGCTGCACATCTTGGCTATGACACTGGAAACTTCCTTTTTCATATACAGTAAAAGCTCTGTAATGGGGGATGCCAGATAACAAAATATGCTGGTTAATTGAGCAGCCCCAGCCGCCATTTCTCCTGCCACATCTGGGGCATCCCTCCTCCCCTCCCTCAGGGAGGCGGGCCCCGCACAGCCTGCTATGCCCCCAGGTCGTGGGGGCTCGGCAGTGCAGACTGCTTTGGCCCAGGCTGGGGGGGCTCACAGAAACCAGAAATGCCATGGTGGGCACTTCCGGATTCACTTTATCTTACAAGCCTGCATGCCAGTTAGTAGAGCATGCTGGCTTGTAAGATGGCGGTTAACATAACTTTTACTGTATTCTGCCTTTCAAAAACAAGGTTTGTGTCTTATTCCAGGAGAGTATGATATTCAAAAATATGATAAAAAGATGTGGGCTCATTCTGCCACTGTATGCCAGTTTCCCTGAATTCTCATGTGTGGTTACTTTATACTTGCACTAAACTTGTTAATATTTAGCCAATAAAATATTTGCATTCTTAAAAAAAAAGCGAAAAACAAAAACAGAATAGCTGTTCCCAGACTTAAATTAGTTTTATATTTTTGTTTCCAGGTGCAAATACTCAGGTTATAAGAGCAGTATAAGTGGCTTTTTTGTGATTTCATACTGTATTGAAATATTTTCACTTTCTCTTGTAAATAAGCAGCTGAACTTTAATAGCTTTATAGAAAAGGCTTTGCATATTATCACTTTTATTACTTCCTACAACTCAGCAAGATCCAAATGAAGTATGTTTATCTGAAATGAAATGATTTATAATTTGACAATTCCAATGTGTTCCTGTGCTCACTTTACAAAGGTCTTTATTCAAAATATCCAGCTTGGAAACAACCATATTTGGATCTGCACATAAAAATTATCTTAAGACTTATTAGCAAAAATTAACCAAAATATCTCTTAACATATGACTAATCTATATGAAGTTCCTGAGAATTCAAAAAAATTAAATGAAAGTTGGTCACATGGTTAAGATTCCAGACTGCAGAAACCTGAATTCACTTTATGATTTTGGTCCAGATCCCTTGAGTGCCCTTAGTAAATCCCAGTTGGTCCCAAGCTTAGTTCCTGATCTGCAAAACAGAAATGATAATGGGTCTTTTGTCTGTTAGCTCCAAATCCTGAAATGAGCTCCTACATGAAATATATGGAGACAGGTACAAGAGTCACAAGCACAAAGAGACTGTAACTGTGATTTGCAATGGCTCAGAGCAGGGGTGGCCAAGCTGTAGCACACGTGCCACAAGTAGTACAGGCAGCCCTTGTGCATGGCATGCGGCACAGGGAAGGAGAAGGGAGCAGAGTGGTAGATAGGGTAAGAAGCAGAAACCAAAATGGAAGATCAGGTAGGAAGTACAGAAAAGGAAGCAGAAAGCAGAGCAGCACATCACACAGGGAGCACAGGGCTGAGAGCAGAAACAGCAGATTGGGCAGGGGAAGGGGATGCAAGTAGCACTTTGGACAGCAAATAACTACATTTCTGTGAAGTTACAGCAATGGGGCATTCCTAGTTCTAATTCACTGGAAGGTTTTTATAATGTATATCAATCCAATTATTATTATTTTATACATGCTTTTTAACATGAATTGCTTTTACCCCTGGGAGCATTCCCTTGGTAGAGTTTGGAAATCAAACAAAGTAGAAGCAGACTGTATAGGTAACAGCTTCGTTCCAGTGGCAAGGGATTTGTCTAGATGCAAAGTTCAGTGACAATGTAGTATAGTACTATAAGATTTAGTGCTTTAGGGGCTTATCGTCCATAATGTAGATAAGTTGTCCAAAGAGTGCCTTGCTACAGGAACTGATTTTTTTTTCTTTTTATTGCAAGCCTACTAAGATTGCTTTATTGCTGTGTATTTCCTTTCTTGACTCCAGATGCAGGAGTGACAAAATACTCTGTCAAATGAAAGGTTGTCCTTCAGGGGATTTCCAGCTCTGTCAGAAGTGGGAAGTATCAGACATCTCATGAGAAAACCTGTCCTTATTAAATGCATAGTCCTATTGTGCTAACTCTAAAATCCTTTGAGCGGGGAGCTTCTAGGGCATTTTCCACTTGTCCTTTCCTAGCTTCCACGTTTTTGTGGTTGTTTTTTTATAACACAGCTTTCTACAGGCTGGTCCCATTTGCTGAAACATTAGATTTTGGACATTTGTTCAACTTTGTGAATCCTTCTGTCATATGAAACTTAAACTTTAGATATTAAAGAAAAATCTAGGTTCCCTTGAGAGCAAAGAGTATTTTTCATTGATTTCAGTAGGACCAGGAGTTAACCTTTACAGAATATCAGGGTTTTTCATAGCAATCCAAGGAAGGAAAGGATTTATTACTCCCCATCTTACTCTTTTTCCATTAGTACCTAGACAAGGTAACCACCGTGTTTAACAATTCAGCGCTACATCACATATCTTATTAAAGTTTCCCCTTCCATAATAAATTCATACCTACATAAATTATGGTTTGGCCCTTTATAGTTCCTTTTTATACCATACATCAAAATACTTTATAAAAGAAAGTAAAGTTCATTATATACATTTTACAGAAAGCAAAACTGAGTCACAGGGAAATAATTTTATTATTATTATTTTATTTTATTTATTAAATAAATTATTTATAAATTTATTTATTAAAATTTATTTTATTATTAAAGAACAAAACAAAGACTAGCAGAATCACAAACAGAAGTCAGATCACCCAAGATACTGGAACAGACTGCCTCTATACCGGATCACCTTCAAAATCCACTTATTTATTTACTTATCTATTTGATTTGATTTTCTGCCACACTCCCCAGAAAAGCTCAGAGCAGCTTACAGTAAAAACAGGTAAAATAATAAAACAGTACCCCCTAAGAATACTTAGGACTAAACCCCACCTGCTTAAAGCATGCCCAAATAACAAGGTCTTACACTGCTTCTGAATGATTGCTGGTCTTGGGCCTCATGGGATGGGAGCTGAAGTTTAGATAGTCTTTCTTGCTCATTGTTTTGCTTGCTGGGATTTTTTTTACTGATGTTAGCACTGGATCTGAAACATG
This sequence comes from Alligator sinensis, assembly GCF_000455745.1. Lineage (NCBI taxonomy): Eukaryota > Metazoa > Chordata > Crocodylia > Alligatoridae > Alligator > Alligator sinensis. The sequence goes on along the minus strand of NW_005842020.1, from coordinate 1,712,550 downwards.
AATCTAACCACAGCTCCCACATTTGTATTCTTTGCTGACAGAAGACCTCATTTTGTAACGAGCTCACAGAGTGCCCACTGAGGCTTTCTCATTTTATCTTCCTTCTGGAATGTAAGCATATAAACCATAAAGCAGAACACTAATATGAAATGTTTTGTGTAGGTAAGCAGGTCAAGCTATGATCTGTATGAGATCCAGTGGCCCATTTTACCATTGGCTGCTTAAATTCTTTTCTCTGTATAGCAGTTACAGATGTAACAACCCAGACTCCAGGGAAGGGTACATACTTGGCAAGTATAAGATAATACATACAGTAAAAACCAAACTGTCTGAAATTAAATAAAAAATGACAAAAAACTTGTCCAAAAGTTAAATTGAGGATTTAATTATTTTAATTCTCCTGTTACTTTGGTTCTACATTTAAAGCAAAAATGTATGTAAATACAACAGGAAAGTAAGTTATTGCCCTCTTCCTAATTATAGCAAGCAATAGTGGCTATAGAGGCCTGAATAAAGGACACCATACAAATAGAAACTTAGGGCATTTTTACACATACTTTGTGGTCCCGTGATGTGCCCGAGATCCTCCACTTCAGAGCAGATTCGATTAACCGAGTCTGCTCCACATGTGTGCTGATGCTCACTGCGCTGTATCACATGCAGTTGTATAACCAGCAAAATGCACATCAGTGTTCAGAAAATGGTGGAGGTACACTTTTGAAATAAAGCACCTTCTATGTGTTTTAGTTCAAAAGCATACTTACACCATTTTCTCAGCGCTGACATGCATTTCACTGCTTATACAACTGCAAGCATCGCAGCACGTTCTTGTATAAAAATGCCCCTAATGTCCAGCATGTGACTTATTCTACTGGATAACTGAGAATCTTAAGTGCCTTGTGGAGACACTCTCCACTGAATAAGCCCATCCTTGTGTGTTTTGTAATCTAGTTCTGCAGACCCAAAAGATTCAGATAATTTGACTGAGCATCTAGATTATGGGGTATTTGTGCATACTCATCCTCTGGCCTTCTGAAATTTTCTTGCCACTAAAATAACTGCTGGGAAAAACAAAACTATTTTCTCCTCTGTTTTATTTTCACATTGATTTTGTATCCAATGAGCATTGGGGCGCTTTTTCATTAGTCGTTTATATGAATTCTGGAAGACTGAAGAGTTTATGAATTTGGCATCGTAAGCTTAGCATTGACAGAAGTGCAAAAGTGTAAGCAGCAAGTAGGCTCTAGCATTAAAAATAATAATTTTCAGTATTGATTGACTGTTGTTTTGAATCACTGCTGTTATGCTGGCTGTATACAGTATATTGCTGGCAATGCTGAGTTATACTATATCATTGCAAGCAACTTACATTAATACAATGGTAAGATTGAGATATTAAAAGAGAGAACAAACATTCACATTACAGACATAGATTACAGAGCGTTCGTCTACATGAGAAACTTAACTTCATATTAGCATAGTTTACTGCGAAGTAAGCATGTGTGTCTACACATGCACATGTTTACTTCGCAGTAAACCTCCCTAATTCTGAGTCAATTTGCTACCTGCAAATGCAAGTAGCAAATTTGTTCAGGATTAGTAATGGCACCATAGTACTTGTGTAGATGCCTGACCGGGACCAAAATCTCATCCCAGTCAACCGTTCATCAGTGGATCAGGGTGGGGGGATGGGACCTCCCCTACCCTTCAGCTCTTTCCAAGTACCGGACTCCTGATTGGGAAACCAGGGGCAGGAGCTCCCTTTTTCCAGGGCAGGGGGACATACTCCCCACCCCAGCAACAGGTAGCTCCTTGGGGAGCCTGGTCTAGCACCCAGGGGGAGCCTGGAGCTCCCCCCCAGTGGTGGCAGGGGCCCATTGCAGGGCTTCAGGGAACTGGGTGCAAATACGCTCCCTAATCCCCTCATGTGTAGATGTCTGCCCAAAAACCCTCACTCCAGAGTATTTTATACCGGAGTAAATTTGGGCCAGAGTAAGTGCATGTGTAGACATGCCCAAAGAGGGAAAGTGTAGGGATCAGATGCTGCAATTAAATGCACACCTTTAACTACCATAAAGAACAAAGGCTTTGAGTGGCAGTGACAAAATTGGCTATTAGTTTTCATAAAAACAATTTCTGTACAAAACATTCAGTATTAACATTCTGCTTTACACTTCATACACTTACTTTCTAGAAGGAAGATAAAAGCATTCAAAGCTGGGTGCCTAAATTTGGGCTCCAAAAGCCATGTTTGGGCATATAACAAAATTATTCAATTTTGAATGTGTGTAGCAACTGCACCTCTGTGGGTGTTCAGCAGCTCTCAAGGCAGGGGGGAGAAACGGGGGAGAAGGAAAGTTTGATTTCCGCCAACTCACATAACAGGAAGTCAAACCAGTGAGAAACAACTGCATGTATAAATGTCTAAATGATTACTAACTTCCCTGCCAAACCCTTATGCCCTAATGATATTTCCTACTCAATGGTTTGGTTTGTGTATATTTTATCAGTGAAGTTGAGAATGAAGACACAAGAAATGTTTACATAATTTGAGTCTTCAGGTTTACCTTCAGAGTACTCAGGACTAAACATGGCATAAAGCATGCATTATTTTGGTGGCTGATGATCTGCAATAGATAAAAAGATGTCCATGCTGATTCTTTAAGCAGCAGCCTATTGTCACAAAGTTGTAATGACTTGCCTGCAGTCACTGGCTGAGGCAAATCGGCTCATGGTGTCATAGTTCTCATTTTTTTCCTTTCAGAGACATCCCAAAGGATGGAGTGGCATACTTGCTCATTTATCCTGAAAAGTTGTTCATGTGGTTTTCTTGGTAAAAGTGTTACAGGGGAAATTTGGGGAATGAGACAGAGGGCATGATCTGTGGAGCCATCAACACTTGGATAATATACTTCTGTATCTTTGCTCAGGCCTCAGTAGAGCAATTACACTGCTACTCAGCGCTTGGCTGAGATCGCACCATGAATAAGAACAACTTGGCTAAGATTAAAAATATAAGGAAATAATGTTAACGTGTAGGGGAATGCATCTGTATGAAGGATGCTTAGAAGAGAGGAAAACAATTACAAACATTATTGCATTATGCTATTTTTTTCAAATTCAAGAGTCTAAGATTTTGATGGCTTGTTGTTTTTCATATTTGCTCCTTGTTTTTCCTTTTGTTTGTTTGCTTTTTTGTTTTTATTTGACTTTGAATATTGACAGAAAGCAAATTTGGTTATATTTCTTACTACAAACTTTGCAATTTATGCTTTGCTATGTGAATCATGATTTGTACATTCTAATAACCAACTTGAAAATTGTACAATGCATAATCTATGCACAAAAATATAGAGAAATGACTTTCTGCATAGATCAAAACAGGAGAATAAACAGAATAATTCAGAATTCTTGGGGGAAAAAATTCTGATGTTCATCAAATCTAAGTGATATTCTAGAGAAGATATGGAATGAGAACATGAATAGGCCAGTTATTATGCACTGACACTTTCCCCTCTCATTTCTGACCCATAGCAAGTAGAATCTTGGCCTCTCATATTATTAATAATAGACAGGCCTGATGAATTGTACAGTAGATGTTTTAATGTGCTCATAACTCAGTTGGGCACCTGAGGCATGAGGCCACGCAACCTATTGCCATTACCCACTTACCGCAACTCTGAACCTTCAATAAAAGTGAAAAAGAGCTGTGATATCTGCCTATTACACTATCTGACTTCCAACCTTTTACATTTGAGGATACATATTTTGGAGGCAGTGTCTCATTTTCACAATATGAAAAACTGTGAAAAAGCTTTTCAAGTAACATTTGAAAGAACAGAATTCTAATGATTTCATTATCATAATAACTATTCACAAGTTTAACTGTAACAGAGCCATTGCCTTACCATTTTAGCAACATTTTAAAAAGTTCATCAACCTAAGATTTAGTTAACACCACTTCACTTTACTCTTAACATTGTAAGTTAACTGTTTTTAAAAAAATCGATTTCTCTATTTTCTCATGTAAATATCTTCAGTAGCATCTCATATATTATTGAATACAATCAAATTGATACAGAACTGTACAATATTGCACTTGCCTTGGTGAATAAATATTGGGTATATATCAAGTTTAATGTGAGGGGAAAATACTATCAGTAGACACGCGTTTCTACTTCCAAGCAAAATTATTTTTCTCTGGCTAATCTGCAAAGTGAGTAGTCTAATGTCATACCAATTCCTGCTTTATTAATAAACATTCATTGATATATTTTATTTATTCACATATTTTATGGATATTAGCATGAGTGATTAAACGGAATAAGTGCTGTACAAAAAAGGGGACCATCAAATTGGGTAAAATATGCTGGCATCACAATCTTATGATTTAAATTGGATTTTTATTTACGGTGAAAATCATATCAATTGCAGTGAAGAAGACAGTTTAATGTTGCCGCAGTAGCTCCAGTTAGAGAGTAGACAAGAACTTCAATTGAAGGATTTAAATTACTTCAGATACACTTTACTTTATACTTGTGTAACACCCACACACACTTGGGGTTGTGTGCAGTGAAGTGTGTTCTGGTTTAATTTTGCTGTGTATCTTGTTTGTGCTGTGTATCTTGTTTCCTCTAGGACTGGAGAGAAGCATCCTCCTATCCCTCCCTATTGTGTCCAGACCCTTTGTCTTGTCTTAAGCTTCCTCCAAAGGAACCTGTGGAACTAGTCTGGTAACTGTGACCACTTCACCAGGGCTTGCTGACCAGCTTTGAATTGATTGGTCTGCATTAACAGTGTTACAGTGAGGCTGCTTTCTGACTGGAGGCCCTGTGATAAGGTCATAAAAAAATATTTATGGTTGAGGCCACCTGGTCTGGACTCTCTTTCTTCCTCCTGGGGCTGCTGAAGACTGAATGCCAGTTTGGGAGCCAGAGGAGTCTGCTTCCTATGGGAGGGTCACTGCCCTCCTCTCCCCGACTCTTCACTGATGAAGCAAACTGAAACTATGTGAAGAGAAAGCCTTAGGTACAAGGAGAGAAAGTCTGTCTAAGAGCTTGAGACCCATTCTCTCCTTCTCCTTTCCCCTTTTGTCGTCTGGGTTTTGAGTGGGATGATGCCATGTGGGGGGCATCAATCCCTGTGGCAAACTGGCCAAGGTTGAAGTCTGGCAGTTTTGCTGGTGTGCACTGGGCCAGGGCTGAGAGCCTGGCATGTTTTAGTTACTATTGCAACTTCTTTTGGGTTCAGCATAGCTATGTCACTGAACCCCAGTTATGTCTTTCTGGCTGTTTTGGCCATGCAGGCTTTGAGTGGGAGGATGCCATGAGTGTGGCCTCCCCTAGTGCAGGCTGCACAGGAACAGGGTCCTGGCAGCTACCAGCCATGCAGGCCTTGGGTGGGATGAGGCCATGAGTATATCCTCCCCTAGTGGAGACTGACCAAGAGCCAGGGTCCTGGTAGCTGCTGTTTTGAGGATTGTAGTGTCTCAGGGTAGTGGTAAAGCTGAGATTACATGTCCAAGCTGCAGCCATAAGCCTGGGCCCTTTTTGCTGTTTTACAGCTGCTGCATTTCATCCCACCAGTGTGGGGCTGAACCCCAGCCATATATTGGCTGGCAGACTTGGGCCAAGGTAAAGCCCTGGCACTTTTTGCTGCTTATTCAGGTCTCAGTGATATATTGGCCTGGTTAGCTTTTTGCTGCCCAGTCCATGCCCAGTGAAATAGGCTTGGGCCTTCTTTTGTCCCTTTTGCAGTTTATGTCCCAACCAAGTGCAGTGTTTGGGCCTTAGTGTTAATTGAAGCCCAAACCACAATAGGCCTGGCCCCCTGTTTTGATGTTTTCTAGCTGTTAGGTTTCAGCCTAGCAATGTGGCTGCAGCCAAGTAAGCTTGGTGCTCTTTTGTTGTATGTTCAGGCCTGGGTGCAGGACAGGCCTAAGTCACTCTTTTATTGTTTTACAGTGGTTGTGTTTACAGTGGTTGTGTGTCAGCATAGCTGTATGTCTGGGCCTGGCTCAGGTTGTTTTTGTGGCTCTGTGTTCTGACCACTGTAGCATGGTTAGTGCTGGTTGCAGGTCAGGCTCTTTTGCTTTTTGGCTGTTTTTTCTCTGAGTTCTCTTGCAGCTTCCTGCTCCAGCAGAACCAGGATTAGGACTAAAAACTTTGGGGTGTGATATGTTGATAAAAACTGCAGTTCACACCTCAAATCCACCCTACGGAAGGAGGATCAGCACTACAGTTTCACAGGGAGCAATTACAGGCCCTTTGCAATGCCCCTCAGGAGCCACAAAGCAGCTCATAGGACTTTCTGGTGTGGGCCCCCCTTTCCACCCCATTGCTGAAGGGCAGGCATAGGGGTGCAGGCCACCAGAACTACCTTTTGGGAAGTCCCAAGTCCCAGACTGCCTGGGCATGGGTAAGGGCCCCCCAGAGAGGATGCCACCTATATAATTTGTTTTGTAGTTTGTAGTGTTTTAAAATTATAGTTAGTGTTTATTTTTGTTTATACTTTATAATAAATTTGGGTTTTGTGGTTTTTATGTCTATACTGCTTGCGGGGGAAGGGTGGTAGGTTTCATTGGACACCCTAGTGTTTTATATAGTGTTTCCCAGGTAGACTGGGTGGGGGCTCAAGCCAAGGTAAAAATTGAACCTGGCTCTTGTTGCTGTTGACAGGCGCTGGACAGAAGGGATACAATTGCTTGTATAGTTTGTTTGCAGACCTTCCCACCCCATCCCATTCTGTACTTTTTTTTTTCCTTTCAAAGGCATAAACACTTTCAGATTGTATTGGCCGCTAGTAATGATTCCTCAGAAATATACTTACTCTAGATCATTACAAACCTCTAGGGACAGCAGCAGCCCATGTGCAGGGAATAAAGTACACAGTGGGAAAACAGTGCTAGAATTATGACTCCCAACCTCCATATTTATTCTGAAGCTAGTGTGATGTTTTGCTGGCAAGGTTAAAAAAAAAACCTAAACCCCAAACACCTATGTAATGTTTAGTCAGTTACAGCGAATGTATTAGTCTTCATAATTTTAAGGTTTTCTGCAGTCTTCCCTAGTTATACAAAAACCTGATAGAATCATTTTTTTTAACTACTAAATGCTAAATTGGCATCCCTGAAGAAGGCAGCTAATAGAATTTGTATTGCCATGCATATGTAGCAGATAGGAAGTTTTCCCCACCTACTGTACAATTTGATTTGTACCAATTTGTACCAAATTCCCTACCAATTTGATTTCCCTGTCCAAATTATCAAGGAGGGTACTAATCATTGTTAACTGTGTTATTAGATTCAATGGCATTATTTGTCCACTAGGAACTGGTAAATGAACATTAACCATTGACTAGCCATCATACGGTCTTTGGGGGTGAACTTGAAGAGGTGAGTCAAAAGTGAAATGCTCTTGCCAAGAGCTTGAAAATTGAACAGTACATTTTGCACGCCCAAATTCTGGGTCAGAGCTTAAAGCGATTAGAGATTTTCTGATGGTGGTTGATCAATAGGTTCCATCTCAGTTCAGATGTATAAACATTGAAATATTCAAAAATTGTTAGTCTCTTTCGAAAATCATGGCCTCAACAGACTGCCATTTTTATGGACCAACCTTTCAAAAAAATATTTATCAGCAGATCCTCAGAATGTGTTTAAGTTCTACATGCCACAGGGTTACAGTCCACAGTTCCTACATTCCACAATTATTCAGAGTTACTATTTCTTATATGTTGCAGGTAAACAATAAAAAAAAAAAAATGCAATGGCACCTCAAACTATGGCTGTTACCTCAAATTCAGAGAAACAGAAGCCTCTTGAACTTTCTAACCAAATGAAAACTACAAGCTTGATCTTGTATTCATTCATCTAGCACACTGGCCAAGTTTGCAGATGATACTGAGTTATGGGGTAAAGTGGTTATGCTAGGGGATAGGATGCAGATCCAAGCAGACCTGGACAAGCTGGAAAGGTGGGCAGAGTGGAACTGGATGCAGTTCAATAAGGATAAATGTAGAATGCTTCATTTAGGGAGAAGAAACCAGTGACATAAATATAGTTTAGGAGGAGATGTCTTGGCCAGCACAATGGCTGAAAGGAACCTCGGGTTTCTGGTTGATCACAGGATGAAACGAGCTGCCAGCGTGATGTTATAGTCAACAGAGCTAATAGCATACCTGGATCCTCTCTACTCGGCATTGGTGAGAGCCGAGCTGGAGTACTGTGTCCATTTCTGGGCACCACACTTCAAAAAAGACGTGGAGAATCTTGAAAGGGTCCAGGGAAGTACCACAAGTGTAATGAAGAGCTGGGAGGACAAACCTTATGAAGAAAGACTAAGGGATCTGGGACTGTTCAGCCTAGGGAAAAGAAGACTGAGGGGGGACTTTGTGGCCATCTATTAGGAGGTAAGGGGTGAATATCAGGAGCTGGGAGAAAAACTGTTCACTAGGGCACCCCATGGGACAGCAAGGAGCAATGGTCATAAACTGTTAGAGGATGGTTTCAGGTTGGATGTAAGGAAGAACTTCTTTACAGTAAGGGTGACCAAAATTTGGAATTGACTTCCCAAGGAGGTGCTGCAGTCCCCAGCCTTGGAAGTCTCCAAGAGGAGACTAAACAGACACCCTGCTGGGATCATTTCATCTCAGCAATATTCCTGCCCAGAGCAGGGGGGTTGGACCTGATGATCTTCTGAGGTCCTTTCCAGCCCTTAATTTCTCTGATTCTCTGATTCTGTATTCTAGCTCTGACTCAGATAAGTACTTACATACATCCTCTACTTTTAAAACTGTTGCAGTTAACTAATCCTGGATTTAATGTTAAAACCGTGATCCAAACCAAAGTGCTGAGCACACAGCAGAATCAAGCTCTATAGAAATAATTTCTGAGAGGATACTTTACACTTATATAAACAAGTGAAATAATTTTTTTAACCCCAATGCTATTATTTAGTACAGCTGGAAAAAAAATCTAAATTTATTTTTATAAAAATGCATAAGGCACTTTCATTATGCCATTCAGGAATTTTTAAAATAAGAATATATTGCATAATATTGTTTTGAAATTAATCTTGAAACTGAAAAAATAAATTTTCAAATGATTTTCTCACACCAGGCAACTGTGTGGGCCAATCAAAGATGACTAATATAAGCAAACTCACATAAAAAAACAACCCAAAATGAAGATGAGAATAGAACATTGAAATTGATACCACAAATTAATACAATAGCCACTGAAAAAAATGAAGAATTTAAATGGTTTTGAAAAAATAATCCATTTTAAAGAAATGTCCCAATTACTTCAAAAATATTTTTTTTCACTGAAAATTCCTGACCCCTATACTAATCTATAAATTGCCATTATTTTCCATAAGCCCTCAAAATATACAGCAAGGCAGATACACACATGTACACACTTTCCCCATCTTTTAAAACATTCTCTTCCTGTGATAGGTATCCTTAATAAAATTTAAAAAATGAAGAAGAGAGACATACATTCCTCCTCCTCACTTAATTGTATGCCTCTTATGTCTCCATCAGCTAAAATGGCCTAAACAGGCTGCACAGAGGTGAAGTCATTCAATTTTAATTTTTTTTTTTTTTTAGAAGTAGGGGTCATATTTAGATAGGTAATACTTGCCTAAATATACAGGTATGTACCTAATCAGTTCAGGCACTTTCAGATATTCCACTAATTGCTGAGCAACCTTTGTCAAGCTGACCCATATCTATCTATTATATTCTTGTTACAACTTCATTATAACTATTGTAGTAAATTCCTGTCCATGTTAAAATGATTTGCAAAAGTCATGATTTTCTAAAAAAATGTACGCCTGGATGGGCATGTCTACACGTGCATTTAAGCGCAACTAAATTTAATGTACATTAAACTAATGCACATTAAGTGATTTTTGGCAGGTGGAGGCACTTGGCACTAAAGTTAGTGCAGTAAAGTTAGCGCCAAGTCCCTGCAGCCCTGCCATGTGCTCCTAGTGGCTGGGCAGATCCGGCACTAAAGTCAGTGCTGGTTCATGTCAACACATGCATTAATGTTCCTTAACTAATTGCACATAAATTTGATACCTGCATTTTTAGGTATCAAATTTAGGCATGATTACCCTAATTTTGCCATTTTTCATGCACATTAAGGTCATGTACATGTAGGTGCGTGCCTGGAATAAGCATCAAATTAGGCTAATGCGCATTAACGTATCTTATGTAGATGTGCCCTGTGTCATGGAAAATGGCTCCTAACACTGTAAAATCCACTCTGACAGGCTCAGCAATCAGAGTTGGCAAATAGGTCTCTTCTTTGCACCTTCGCATCAAGACAGCAGCATGCTGAAAACTACAGTAGTAGTGTAGGCTCCTAATCTTGCCTGATCTTCTTTATAATGAAAGCATCCAGCCAATATCTTGTGGTAGGCTTCTTTGTATTTACATAGCTGGCCTGTCAATATCTGTAATCTCTGCCTACCAATCTGTTATGCTAGCATGATCTCCGTACAATAGTCTTCCAGAGTTAAGGACTTTAGAAAAATCAAGACAGGACTCTCATCTTCCACTTTCATATCACACTTTTCTCTCAAACTCTTCCTGCTAAAATTCTCACAGTTCCATGTCTAAAGCTACTGTTCAGTTAAAAATCCCTAATGAACTATGTCTTCAAGTGCTGTAATCAGAGCAGTGCCATTGACTATAATACCACACCAATTTTCACCAGCAAAGACTTTAACTCAATACTTTACATCACTCAGGACAGAAAATCTTACTTTCCACTTTGTTGTAACTCCCTCTTCTTTCATCTTACCCAAAACAGCTTTGATAATTATCCTGATAGTACTACCTGCCAGGAAATGGGAGGCAAATCTACCACTCTGCTGCTCTACCTAAGACTCTAGTCTAGATCCCTTTGCCCGATTAGAGTGATTTCCACAGCAAGAAAAAGAAGTAAGCAATATAGCAAGAATTGAACATCAGGTGCGCAAATGCCTATGGAGCATACCAATTACATAAACAATATTTGCAAAGAGACAATTAGTAGTTTTGCACAGCACTGCCTGAAACAACTAATTGAATTGTGACTCTGTATATACCACAGAAAGCACCTATTTATAAACAGTTCCAATAGGTGAATATTGCTATTAGGAAGTCTGGGTATACCCTTGATTTATAAATTAGCCTTAAAATAAAATGTGATATGTGAACTTAAACAAACAAAAAAAGCATTCCATAAATTTCTAATGATTTTGATTCTTTAACTTTCAGTTTTCTTTCTTCTGACCAAGTGAACCAGGCCTTTTTCATAACCAGTTGCCCAGAATCAATACATATTGATTATCTTCAACTCTAGTTCAGAACTGCAAAGGGATACAGACACAGCTCTGCTCAGCATCTATCTTTTAAGACAGCTGATGATTCCTAAAGTGGAATGCACAATCCTGGGTTAAATGCTTCAACTCCTTATATCACATATGGGCCTTAGAATAGGATTCTAAGTACTGAGCAAATAGCCAATAGAAACTTTGAGGACATGAGTCCTGCTCCAAGGGCCATGGAGCTGGAGACAGGACTTACTTAAGGGTGGTGGCCACTTTGTAAGCCTGAATTATTTGTAATTAGTTTTAAATGTGTCAATTTTTAAGAGTTGCTAATTGTATATACAATTCTGGAGTACTGGAGGCCAACCTTTTTGACAGGCATTTCACAAATTAGCCTTGTACCTTTTCTAAGTACCACTCTGATTTCTTTCCCCTGCCCAATTTGCTCTTCTGCTTTCTGCTTCCTGTCCTGTTGCCACTGTGCTTGCTGCCTTTTCCCAAATCTGTTGTTTACCACATACAGAGGCTGCCTGTGCCACTTGTAGCACCTGTGCCTCAAGGTGGCCACTCCTGTGCTAAAGGAATCATCATCATGTGGGTGAGCTGTCCACCCTTCTCCATATCAACTGCTGCTACTGCTAGGTAGCAACTTAAGGGTGGTGGCCACTTTGTAAGCCTGAATTATTTGTAATTAGTTTTAAATGTGTCAATTTTTAAGAGTTGCTAATTTATGTTACCTTAAATTGAACCTTTTTAAAAAATTTTACTGTTCTGTAGCTGGCTCTGTCAACTGGTCTGAAAAGACCAGGAATGCTACAGTAGGTTGTACTGGTTGGGGTGTGGCACTTCACATCAAAGACTGCATTGAATCAAATAGGTTAAGATTTTTCAAGTGATAAGAAAAGTACCATAGACTCTTTGTGGACAGAAATTCTGGGTTATAATAAAAAAGTATGTTTAGGGATATACCATTGACCCCCCCAGACCGGGATTGCAACAGCAAGCTAGAAATGCTAGGGTAGTTGAGAGAGGTTGTGACAGCAGACTATGCAATAATAAAGGGGAACTTCAACTATCTAGAACTCGACTGGGTCAGTCTAACATCAGGCTGAGATGCAAAGACCAATTTTGTGATGTTATAAGAGGCTCCTTCCTGGAGCATTTAGTCCTGTAACCTACAAGAAGAAAGGCCATTTGGACCTCACCCCAAGTAGTGCACAGGATTTGCTACAAGGGGTTAGTGTTCCTGAGCTGCACAGCAGTAGTTACAACAATGCATTTGGGTTTGACACCCATGTAGGAGGGGAGACAAGGAAATCTACCACTGTAGCCATTAACTTTAAACAGGGAGACTACAGCAAAATGGGGAAGTTAGTTAGAAGCTAAAAGTGGGCTCTAAGGAGGCAGCATAGGAACTGCTTAAGAATACCATATTAGAGGCACAAAGCAAAAAAAAAAAAAAAAAAGGAAAGCAGACTAAAAGAAAGGCAACCTGGTTTAATGACAGATTTGCAGAAGAAAGGCTTCTTTCAAAAAGTGGAAATCAAATCCTAATGAGAAAATAAAAAAGAGCATAAATACTGGCAAGGCACATGTAAAAGTGAAGTAAGATAAGTAAAGAGAGAATTTGATGAGAAACTTGCTAGAGACACAAATGGTAACAATAACAATTTGTCAGGTCCAAGGAGTCAGTTGCGCCTTTGGATGATCAGGGTGTAAAAGGGGCACTAAGGGATGGTAGGGCCATTGCTGAGAAACTAAATGCATTCTTTGCATTTGTCTTCACTATGGAAGATGTTAGGGAGATTCTATCACCAGATCCCCTTTTTTCTGGGGAAAAGTGAGTAGAGTCGACCCAAATTGAGGTTTCAGTAGAGGAGGTTGTACAGGAAATTACAATAGCAAACCACCAGAACCTGATGGCATTCACCCTAGGGTCCTGAAGGAGTTTAGATCAGAAATTACTGAACTTCAAAATGCAGTATGCAGCCTATCACTAAAAACAGACTTGCTACCAGAGGATTGGAGGGTTGCCAATGTGACTCATATTTTTAAAAAGCTCTGGAGGGGATGAAGGAAACTACAGGATAGTGAGCCTAAATTATGTTCCTGGAAAATGGCAGAAACAATAATAAAAAAAAAATGTTCAGCACATAGATGAACATGAGTTGCTAGGGAGGAATCAGCATGGCTTTGTCAAAGGGAAATCATGCCTCACCAACCTATTAGAATTCTTTGAGAGTGTCAATAAGCAGGTAGATCAGGGTGATCCAGTTGCCATAGTATATTTTTATTTCCAAAAAAGCCTTTGACAGTGTCCCCCATCAGAGGCTCTTAACTAAATTAGGTAGTCATGGGATTACATGGAACATCTACCTGTGGATTAGATAAATAACCCAGACTACACCTTCACTATGATGGGCTCAGATATAACCACACAAGAAAGAGAGCTGGGAGTCCTTGTGGACAGTGCACGAAAAACATCATCTCAGTGCTCACCAGCCATCAAAAATGCAAACAAAATTTAGGGATTATTAAGAATGGCATTGTAAACAAAACAGAGAGCATCATCATGCCCCTTTATAAATCCATGATGTGTGCACACCTTGCATACTGTGCCCACACCCCAAAAAGGATATAGAAGAACCAGAGAAGATTAGGGAACGGGCAAGAAGTTTGATTAGTGGTATGGAGGGGCTTCCATATGAAGAGAGTCTAATGAGGCTAGGGCTATTTAGTTTAAAAGAGAGACTTGAGGGTGGCATGATAAGGGTTTACCCAATAGTAAATGGTGGCAAGAAAGTCAGTGGGCCTTTATTATTTACTCTCTCACAATACAAGAACTACAGGTCATTAAATGAAACTAACAGGCAGTAAGTTTAAAACTAACAAAAGGAAGTTCTTTTTTTCCCACACAGCATGTAATTCAAGTGTGGAAATCATTCCCATCCAGCAAAGGTTATGGAAGCTGACAGTTTAGCCAGATTCAGGAAGAGATTGGACAAATTCTTGGAGGAAAGGGGCATCAGTAACTATTGAGCATGGGAGTTAGGGATGCAGACTTCCTAGACCTGAAATGCTGGAGGCTGCAAGTGAGAGAAAAACAGTGGAAAAAAGCCCAGTTCACTCTTCCTTTCAGCCTCTAATCTCTGCCACTGAGACACAGGATACTGGATAGGATGGACCTATGGGCTCACCCAGTAAATGGTAATTTGTATATTCTTATGTTGTTAACTATGTGCTTTAGAGAAGGAAGTCCTGGGTCTGGATAAGACGTTTATAAATGAGAGTTCTGGATTTTGTAAATATAATCATTAGTCCACCCATAATGAAAGCAACCCGGGCTCCACATCTTTGCAGTCAGTAAATGGAGATTGATCTAAACTGCTGAAAATTATGGTTGAGTAAAGCCTGGAGAGGACTAAAGGGTGATTGGAGGGAGACTAGGTTACACTCATCTCAATAAAGAGTCTGATTGAGGGATTAGGAATTGAATTAAATTCTAACTACCTATTAGCAGTTCTTATTACACTTCATGATAGAGCACCTTTCATTTTTATTAATGTTCATTCCCCTCTATGGACATCAAGAACTTTTGCAGTCTTGAAATGGGAATTATTACACAATGCCCTGGAGATGATACAAAATAAATATCCAGAAATAATATTAGCAGGTGATTTTCAAATTGGTGGCTCAGGTATCCATGATGATAGAGATGTAATAAATGAAAAATGGGGAATTCCCTCCAGTAACCTTATGTGTTAAGATATTAAATGAAGGAAGGTGATGCTTCTTGAAATTTATTGCAGAAGAGAATTTCAAAGTATTTAATGGATGGACTATAGGCTGTAACTGGGAAATTTATGTTTGTTATAATTAAAGGAGCAAGTGTGATAGACTATATACTAAAAGAACCACATATGTGGAATGAGTACAAATCATTTGAAATTCTAATGTTTGGATAGTGACCGCTTGCCTCTGAAAAATCCATTAGAATTTTGTGGGCTTTCCCCCACTTACTATATACAACTAGCCCCCAGATTAGAACTTGTTGCAAGAAGATAAGTAAATGGAATAATGATTTACGAGATAAATATATTATCCTATCAAATATACTTTCTCAGGCCCCTTGTCTCATATTCTCAAAGAAAAAGGAAGCACTGGTACCCTGATTCCTCCAACCAGCTTAGCATTTAATCAATAAGATACAGTCATACTCCCTCTTCAACATTTTTCCTGGCTTAATGAATCTATATTTCAGAGCAACAGCTTCAATAAGTGGGGTTGGGAGCTCCAGTCATCAAGCTCATTAATCTCTCCCAGGTGTTTCAGCATTCTCTTGGAAGGTAGGAGATGTGGGTTTGAATCTTTGCCAGCAAATGTGAGAATTAAAACTAGTCTTCCTACATCCTGGGTGAGTGTTTTAACCACCAAACTACTATACAAGTTGGAGTCTCTTGTACTCATACTGTGAGGAAAAATGGGGCCTGTCACTACATTTTGTGAAGAGTTTGATTTGTTAAGCAGGCAGCAGGCACTCTCAAGTAGGTGCTACTAGACTAAGTCCCTCTGGCAACAAAGGTGAGTAATGGCAAGTTTGTGGAACTCAGTAGAATTTGGGCATAATCACTATTTGACCCTTGTGGCTATTGCTATGTTGAGAATCAAACTTAATGTAAGTAATGACAATGATATTCTCCCATAAATTGGGCGAAGATACTATAGGCCTGATTCTTCTCTAGCAGAAAGTTTATATTAGCACAATAAATAGAATTAACTGGTCTTATACCTGATTAATAATAATATAACTGGACACAATATAACATTAACTGTGGGTAAATACTTTATAATGAGATTCACATTGTTCTACAGAAAATACATTATATATGTCTTTCCAGCAGAAGCCTGGGTCATCAACAGTATATATTAAATGAGATACTTGAAAATAGATTTGAAATCTCCTGTTTTCTCTGTGTGAATCCATTGTCTATGGAATCTGGAGTTTTTCAAATTATTAACTAACTTTATGACTGTTATCAGTGATGATATATTTAAATTTAATGTAATCCTTTTTATTCCTACAGATCAACAGGGGTAGTCTATGGGCTGTACTACACATTTAAATTGAAGCTGGAAAGAAACCAGCAGTAGAGTTGTTAACATATTTTCATGGAAGATGCCGAGTAGTACACTCCTGAAACCTGGAAGGTGCTGAATTTTAACTTATTTTCAAGCATTACATTTATAAGTGCTTGGGTTTTTTATAGCCAGATAATCATTTTTATTGTGTCATAATTACTTTGCACATGCGGCTATTCTAAATATATTGCACAATTAACCAGCTAATTGCGTAATATATATAATGTGTAACAGGGACCTATACGGTGCACTTCTACCTTGCCTTCTTTGAAATTAACAGGTAAAGAATAATATAATCATGCACACACATGTCTCCCTCAGTATCTGATATTGATATATGAAATTTTGCTAACAAATATTGAGCAAACTTCTAGCCTTTGCTTTCAGAAACAAAACTAACAAAAGTCGAAGAGGTAGAAAATACAATGAAATCTTTTTGATTTAGGTGTTATGTTATAATCAGACATGTTGAAGTATGGTGTATTTCTCAAATTCAGAGATGTTTGTTGTTTTCTTACTCTTTATGGTAAATGGATGCAACTTCAGGTTTTGATTATAAATTTAGTTTTAAGAGCTCTATTGCTAGGAAAAAATGGTTTCCTTTTACTATACAGCCCTTTCTTAATTCAGGAAGGGGTGGGTTGAAATTCACTAACTAGAAATGCTCTCCACAGGCAGAAGGTGGGTGGTTAACTGCTGCTAATGTTTGTTGGAGCACTTAGTTTATTACTTTGGTGTTTGAATGCAATTGTTTCCTTTATGTCAGGGTAGGTATGTTAAAGTATCATGCTGTGATGCTAAAAGGGCTTAAGTAATGATGCTGTCAAAATGGCTGTGTCATGACATCCCCTGCTTTAAAAGCAGTTGTTGCATAAAACATTATTATCAAAATACTACATTTTCACCTAAGTGATTTACTCTCAGTATGCACATGATGTCTATATCTGCTTACTTTACTGACTAGAACAAATGTTTTGTACTGTTAGCACTGCAAAACCAGGATGGCTTTGGAAGATTGAGCTGAATTTTATTCTACCTCATGCATCAGCAGCAAACTTGTCAGATAAAAGTCAAACTGCAGAATATTTATTACTAGTGACGGTGTAAGAAACAGAGCAGATCTCAGGGTGCATTTGCATAGTAGGCAGTTAAAAATGTATCTTTTGATTTATAAATGGAATGCACGTAATCAGGAGTCATCAAGAAACAATATGTAAAACAATCCCATTATACCATAGTCACATTTCTGATATAACTATCCCTAAAGGCACTACTGTGTGTGGTTGTTGTTGTTGTTGTTGTTGTTGCTTTTGTATTTCTTTCCTGTGTCAAGTGGACTACCAGTTCTCCAAAGTAGTTTTTACCTTAGTTCCTACAGATCTTTTCTATGCAATATAATGGGATTCTGCATATTTATATTGTTTGTTCTGAACGTGTGTGTATTAAGTGAAAACATTTCTGTAATATGAACATTTTTATTGGAGTCAGGAGTTCCTGTTACAGTTACTTCATTATTTATTCCTGAATACACAGAGTTAGTAGAATGGGAACAGACCAGTACTTGATCATATTACAAAAATCACAACATATACACAAATTGTGTCTTTTTAAACCATTTTAACTTTGACAAATCACAACCGATTGCCACCAGAAAGTGGCAGTCACATCTGAGATATGGACACTTTGCTCTTCCAGTTTTCAATGTTGTAATAGATGTTATAAAGAGCTATTCCAGGGGGAAAAAAAAACATTACAAAAGAAAGCAATGAGAGAAAAATGTCTCCTCCATTTCAGATACTGTGTTTGCTACATCTCCTACTTTTATACGGCTTTGTACCTTTGTTTAGATGTAGATGTATATTTGGTCAATTTGCTCTGGATAGCATTGTATTGTAATTCCTCTTTAGAAATACCTTCTAAGGCTATAGAAGTGCTTATCTGCAAACATCAGGGGATCTATGGAAAATGTCAGGAGAAGGTTTTCCAAACTACAAAGGTTGCATTCAGACTAATGGAATGTCCCACCTCAAAAGTCCTTGACAAATGGCTGGTAATACACAGTGACTCCAGGGTCCTACAGCCTCAGGCAGTCACCATATCATTTGTTGTTCCTAAAGCGGGTTGTTAGCAGCTTGGGCCTCAAAATACAAATTACCTTGTCTTTGGACATAATCTGCAAGGCAAATAAAAAGGTCATTGATTGCATCTCTAGTCATTGTTTGTTTTGTGAGAACAGCTCCCTTCATTTTCATATTAATGTGTGTGTACATAGTGATTAATACTGTAATGTGAATGTAATATGTATAAAAGCAGGAGTGGGGGGCAGTCTGCAGAGCTGTACTTGCCTGTTAATTTGGACTACAACTCCCAGAAAGCCCCAGGGGCTGGGGGACATGGGAAAAAGAAAGAGGAAGTTTGAGGCTGGAGTAAGAGGAAGAAATTGCAGCATGCACTTGGAGCTTCGTCAGCCCTGGAAAGAGCAATACACAGTGGAGCTAAAGCTCTCATTGCCTTGGTCAGCCAGGAGTGTAGACTGAAGGAGCTAAAATCAGATTTAGGGGCAGCTGCAGGCTGCTGTGTGAGTGCTCTAGGAACTAAAAGCTGTTTTGGGGGAACACTTCTGGAAGTTCAGGGGAGAAATTTTAAGTGCTTGAGTATATGTTACTGGTGTTGATGTTTCTTTATCTTTTACCTGTTCCCTCCTTTTGGCCCATTGGCTTGTGACCCTAGGACCTATGATTTTTTTTATATAAAAGTGGTAAATCCCCATCACTTCTTGTGCCAATTTCGTGGGCTGCAGGGTTAGCACAATATGAGCAGTTGAAATAATGAAAGCATGATTTTGTATATAAAATGTGCACCTTAATATATATATATATATATATATATATATATATATATATATAAAAATTATATAATAACCTTATAAATTATATATCATACATGATGGATTATAAACGTATGTAATACACAAAAATATAAACAGTTTAAGCTTTCAAAGTCAGGCACTCAAAAGTTAGAAAATGCTAGAAATTAACTTGCCTGCATATCCTTAATTCAGTCCCCTTGCACATCTGCCTTATGAAACAGTCTTTAATTACAAGATCACATACTACTTTTTCCAAAGAGCACTGATTTCATTCTATGTACAAAATGAATGGTGCTTACCTAAGAAGTAGATGTTCAATTATTTGTTTTATTTTCATTGTTTAACATGTAGCTCTAAGCCACATTTATGGTGCCCTGTTCAAACCTCTCCCTGAAGACAAAATTTTTAATTTTCTCATGAGCTTTACTGTCATTGACAAGCACTAATGAATGCATCTTTGAAACAGGCTCGGAGCTGAAGGGATAGTATTCTTTTCATTTTACATATGGGAACCTGAGGCAAAGACAGATATTAAGGTCAGAAGCCTACACTGGTTTTGGGAGACCAGTTTGGGAGCAGACTTTTCAGAATCCTTAGCATTATATACAACTTCATGGGTGCATCCAGATGAGTCCACATGTGTGGTTTGCAGCACTTCAAAGCTGTTTGAGGCTCCACAAACTTCACATGGGGCACGTGCACCCATCACCACATTTCTGATTTGCAACACAGCATCAAAATTAACACTGTAAATCCCAGTGTAAAGAAGAAAAAAAAAAAGCTGCAAAAAAAGGGGCATGGAGCAGCGTGGCAGCAGTGTGCACTACCAGAAATGGAGTTTGGCCATCCAGAGCCACAGTTTGGCTGTTGGCCAGGCTCTGTGCAGCCAGATCAGTGCCTTTGCTGCCCTAGAAGGCCCCCAGAGTGCCAAGTAAGTCTGCAGGAGCCAGCACAGGTGCTGGCTCCAGCCTTCCCTACCCCACCCAGGATAATTTGACATGTGCCAGAGCATGCATGCAGGGGCATTCCCTGAGGCACAAAGCAGTGGCACAAATATGCACACCCCTGCATGTCTGTGCTCATCTGGATGCACCTTATAGGTCAGCAATCACAGTGATGCACCCTATAGGTCAACGTGTCCAGATGAGCGAGCACATGCCTGTTGTGGTATCTCAAAGCAGTTTAAGACTTAGCAAGAGGCATGCTAAGAATGAAAAAAAAATGATCCCCATGCTGCACATTTGCAGCACTGACTCTAAATTTGATACCGGGAAATCCCGGTATCAAAAAATAACATGCTGAGGAAAAGCGGCGCAGGGTGTGCTCCTGGAGCATTCCCTGAAGCAACCAGAAGCTGGATCCTCCAGAGAAACACTATAGGATGCAGCCAGAGTGTCTCTATGGTTGCTGTGTACCACTGCTGCTCCAGCATGCTGCCTCAGTGTGCTGGAGGATATAGGAGCGGGATAAGGTTGGCAGCGGTGGATCTGACCCAGGCTCTGTCCCAGGTAAGTAGGGATGGGGGGGGGGGACTGTGTGTGTGAGGGAACTGTGGGTGGAGGGACAGTGTGGGGGTCGGGGGACTGCTCAGGTGGGGTGGGACCCCTGCCCGGCCCCCCACATGGGGCATGGCCCCCCCTGCAGCAGTAGCAGCCATCGGGGCATCCATGGCCCGCTGCTGGCAGAGACCCCCGGTGCTGCAGCATGGGCTCAGACCATAGTGCATGGCACCAGCCTGGCCCACTGGCATGTGCCTTTGGGCAGAACTGGGCCAGATCTTGCTCCCAGAAGCCATGCACCCTCAGGCCAGTCAGCTGACAGCCAGCTGACAGCAAGAACTGGCCTGGTTATGACTGAGGCCATGCGCCAGCAGGCCGGGTTGGTGCCGGGTTGGAAGGGATTCATAGAATGTAGGTTAGAAGGGACCTCGGAAGATCATACAGTCCACCCCCCTGCATCAAGCAGGAAAGACAACTGGAGTCAAGTGACCCCAGCAAGGTGACCGTCCAGTCTCCTCTTGAAGATTTCCAGGGTAGGCGATTGCACCACCTCTGGAGGGAGCTTATTCCACAGTCTGGACACCATAGCTATGAAAAAGTTTTTTCTAATGTTGAGCTTGAAACAGTCTTCCAGGAGTTTGTGACCATTGCTCCTGGTTTTCCCCAAGGGCGCCCTGGTGAACAGTTGTTCACCAATCCCTTGATGTACGTCCCTGATGTAGCGGTAAGATGCTACCAAGGCCCTC
Organism: Alligator sinensis; assembly: GCF_000455745.1. Lineage (NCBI taxonomy): Eukaryota > Metazoa > Chordata > Crocodylia > Alligatoridae > Alligator > Alligator sinensis. The sequence goes on along the minus strand of NW_005842020.1, from coordinate 1,690,973 downwards.
TCAGCCTTCTTTTCTTCAGGCTGAAGAGTCCCAGGTCCCTCAGCCTTACCTTGTATGGCTTGCTGTGTAAGTCTCTGATCATATGGGTGGCCCTTCTCTGGACTTTCTTGAGCTTTTGATGTCCTTGTGGATGTGCGGTGCCCAAAACCAGACACAGTACTCCATGTTCGGTCTCACCAATACCAAGTAGAGTGGAAGAATCACTTCCTTGGTTTTGCTGGAGATGCATTGATTGATGCACACCAGACTATTATTTGCCCTCCTGTCTACAGCGTTACATTCCCAGCCCATGTTCATACTGTGGTCAATTTTTAACCCCAGGTCTCTTTCATTAGTAGTGTGTGTCAGATTGTCTTTGCCAAGCCTGTAGGTGTGAAGGGGATTGTTCATTCCCAGGTGGAGCATTTTATATCCATCCATTTTAAACCTCATCTGGTTCCGATCCACCCAACTTGCCAGCCTGGTTAGGTCCACCTGTATCTGTAGCCTATCTTCAAGCATGATCACGCTTCCCTATAACTTGGTGTCGTCCACAAACTTAGCCAGTGGCTTGGATGACACAACAGGCAGGAAACAAAGCACACGATCAGATGTAGTGAGGCAGCTGTGAGGGAGTGCAGCAGCAAACAGTCAATTAGGGAAGTAATCCAGTATAGGGCAGTGCAAGGTGGTGCAGCGGGGAAACACCCCGTCTTCTGAGAGGTGGCAGCAGAAGCAGCAGCAGCACAGTGGTAAAAGCCATCCAAGTCAGTAACTCAAGGCATGCTTCAGGTGAAGGTGAAAGTGAAGGTGAAGGCGGAGGGGGAACCTGCTAAGTCAGCTGGGGCAGGCAAGTCACCCTTAGGTGCCAGCAGTGATGGTGGGGGGAGGGGCCCACAGGCAGCACAGGGCCCCTCCTCAGGCTGTCCCCCGACCATAGCTTGGCAATGGGCTGGGCAGCAGGCCAGAACAGGAGTGCAGAAGCTGGGGTGCTGTGCAGTGCAGTTGCCCCTCCCCCCAAACGGGGGGCAGTGGCTTGCGGCATGCAGCAGCGGACCCCACCCTGTGGCGGGGGTGGGGTGGGGGTGGCAACAGCACAGCCCAAGCCAGGAAGGGGCATGGCCAATTTTTCCCCAAAAGCTCCTGAGAGCAAGCCGGCAGCAGCAGCATCTAGCAGCAGCAACAGCAGTAGCCAGAGGCAGGAAGCAGCATGGCCATCTTCTCCCCAGAAGCTCTGGAGAACAAGCTGCCAGCAGCAGAAGCAGCCTCGGACAGGAAAGGGTGTAGCCAACTTCCCCCCAGAAGCTCCTGAGAGCATGTAGCCCTGAGCTGCTCACCAGCGTGGCTCACCAGTGTGTTGCCCCCAGCCTTTAGCTCCCCCTGGCTAAAGATCCAGGAGGAGCTGGGCAAGGTCAGTTTGCCCCAAGTGGCACAACTTCTCCCATACCAAAGTGCATGTTCAGGCACATGTGCTGAGGCACAAATCTCCAGCACAAATTTGTGCCACTACTATTTGAGCTGGATGTGTGGACGCAGCCCTTATGTTTAAAGCACAACTCCTACTAACTTCAGATGAAGCTGTGAGTTCTTAGCATTTCTCCAAATCAGACTTCATGTTTCAATTTGGACATCCAGAAAATGAGGAACATTAAGTTAATGACTATTTCGAAAATCATCCATTGTAGAATCATAGAAAATTAGGGTTGGAAGGAATTTCAGGATGTCATCTAGTCCAACCCCCTGCTCAAAACAGGGCCATCCCCAACTTCATCATTTCAGCCAGGGCTTTGGCAAGCCGGACCTTAAAACCTCCAAGGATGGAGATTCCACCATCTCTCTAGCTAGTCTACTCCAGTGCTGCTTGTACTTGAAGGCTATATCTTAATTCTGAGGCAACCTGAATTTTAGCAATTCCCAACTTTTATGAAGTTGACTTTGTATTCTTAATAATTTTCTTTTAATACCTTTGTTGTGTAATTTCCCAGCTCATGAAAACATGATTTACAAAATAAACCCAGAGATTTCAAATAGGAATTCATAGTGTAAAAAACTTTCTGACCTGTTGTGGTCTTTTTGAGTTCTTTGCAACAGAAGCGCTCTATTATTTTTCTGTAGTCAAAACAATGAGTGAAAATTAACAGCTGGCATTGTCTAAGGTGCCTTGAGTCTAATAAGGTTGAAAACCACTGTTCAAGTTGTTCAAGAACATATTGGTTGCTTACAGAGATTTAAAAAACACTTGGCTCCTATGCTGAGCCCAGGATATGCACAGAAGAGGCATCACATAAGTTGGATCCAGCTTGCCCAACATCTTTATAGATTGGACACTTTAGTGAGGCTTTTTTTGGTGCTTTTATCTAATCAGCTATTAGATAAAGCACCAGAAATCCCTGATGAAGTGCCCAATCTATATAGATGCTGAGGTGCCAGGTTGGACTAATGCACTGCTTCTTCCAGTAAATTGTGTTTTGTTTTGTTTTTCTGTAAGCAGCGATAAGTAACAACTGGAGGCTCCTCCATTTTGATCCTGATATTCATATAAACTGTCTCATTAGCATCAATGCACTTGCTTATGGCAAATTTTGCAAACTTAATTGCCAATAATAGGCACAGAAAAAAAAAGGACTTAAGTGCTAAAATCACTTTAAATGCCTAAGTCCACTACTGGAATCCTCAAAAGCTCTGCCTGCCTGCTGCCTAACTCTGAAAGCATCTAACCTTACTTTTTATTTTAAAGTTCCCCAGACTCCAAAAATGTTGCTACTGTTCCTTCCCAGAATGTCCTCGGTCTTAACAGAGCTGATCATTTTACCACAAACCCATGCCTCAGCTCAGTCACGATCCAGGAAATGTAGATCAGCAGTTCTCAAACTTTTTAGACTCAAGTCACCCCTTGGAAAATGCTCCTATATTTAACCAATTTTTTGAAAATGGAAAAATAACAGAGCAATTCTTCTGTTGCAAAGAACTGAAAAAGATGACAACAGGTCAGCTTGTTTTTGGCAACATGAATTCCTATTTGAAATCTCTGGATTTACCTTATGAATCATGCACAGGTGTCTGTACATGTAACAGTGCTAATATTGTATGGCATCCTTTAAAGAATCTCATGGCACTTTGGTTTAGACCTAGATGTTCCTTCTCCAAAATCCCCCAAGATACTCAATCCAGGCTGTTTTACAGCATGCCTAACACACTGACAGCATTAGGCCCCACACAAAATGCAGTCACAGTTTTTATCCCCTGAGAACAGTACCCCCAGGGGTGCTGTGGAAGCAATGTGGTCACATCCTTGTGTTCTCAAATCCCAGCAACTCTTCTTGGAAGTGCCACAAAGATAGGAAGCTATGTACATACTTAGAAGATGCCATGACATGACTCAGAGCTAAAAAAAGCTTAATTATTAATCCAGTGTCTATCACAGTGGGGCTCCCGACCCCAAATATAACCTCTCATTATTAGCACAGTACCAGATAAAATGTGACATCATAAAACAATGGGTTAAGTTTAGCTAATAGGAATTAGTGGGGAAAGTTTTAGGGATGAAGATTCCACACAAGAAAATGAAACATTTTATGTTTGTTTCTTAATCAAGTAAAACTGCAAAATCTTTCTCTGAGTTAATGTACCCTGGAAGGTAGTTTAATTAATGGCTTTAGAAAAAAAAAAATGTAAGAGACAGGATAAAAATCATGGCCTACACTCTGCTTTCACTCCTTAATATAGCACTAGAGGAACTGTAGCCCCTGAGCTGGAAGCCCATATGGAAGTTGGGGAATAGGGTCTGGATCCTAGGAAAGCCACAGGCTTTTAAGGACCAAGCTTCTGGCATACAATCCCAAACCCCGTGGGAGGTGCCTAGATTCCACTTACAGAGAGAACCAGGCACCTCAGTCTGGGATCTATAATGCAAAACATCAGCATGAAGAACAGATACCCCAAGAACTAGCAAATAGAAGGGTAGGGCTATGCCAGAAATTCTGTCCCTCTTTGGAGGGACAGAATTTCATCCCTTCTTTCTCTGGAGGGACAGAGGGATGCAAAGAGGAGCCTCTGTTTACTTAGGATATATAGCCTGATATCTTCTCCTGAGGGTTGGCACCTACCAAAGAACTAAGCAGGCCAGAGATGGCCTCTTTCTATCTCATCTATGAAATCTTTATTGTACAGTGGAACAATTATAACAGGATTCGTGGAGAATATTACCACCCAGAATAACCTACCACCTCATGGTAAGGCTTTGCTTCTGGGAAGTGGGAGATAAGGATTTCAAGCCCTCAGGTCAGGCAGGAATTGAACCTGGGTTTTCTGCTTTCTGGTTTAGGCTGTAAGCACTAGGGATAAAAAATACCATCATCCTCAGCTTCATTTTGTGAAGAGTGTTGATATAGCATATCCTAAGAAGGACTATATCATGCCTAAATCTCACTGTAGGCAGCTCTTGTGGGTTGGAGTCCACATGGTATATGCCCAGGATCATAATTGCTGAATATGAACTTGATGTTTTCTCAATTAATACATTGCTGTTATAGCTGTGGTGGTCAAGGCAGATGAGAGAGTTGGGAGAGATAGGAGACAAAATTTTAGGCTTTAAGCTCTGGGAAAGAAGCATTCACAACCCAGGCAAATAGAAGCAAGAAAAAATGCTTTAACCTAATTATGTTAATGAATGTGTCCACATAAAAGGGAAGTGGAAAATTATCATTTGTAGAGCAAGGAGAAACAGAGGGGCAGACAAATTATGACCCATAAAGCCCATGTCTCTGTATGGTTTGTCCAATAAAAGATATAGCCTGCACTCTCAAATCTTGTTTCTTAACTAATAAAATAGGCATATGCAGCCATGGCACATTATATATGGGGTTGCTTAATAAGGAAAAATCTCTCCTGTTGTTCCTCAGAAGATCATTAAGATGCTATAGAAGAGGAGTGCTCAACTTCTGGCCTGAAGGCCAAATTCAGCCCACAGAGCCATGGTATATGATGGGTCAGGAAATTTGGTGGCAAGGGAGCAGTGGCAAGTAATATAGCCACCCTCCCCCACTACCAAATTCCCAAACTCTGCATGGTAGGTTGGGGCTGGACCACACCCTTTCCTCTCTGTGTGGTGGGCTGGGGGCAGGCCATAGCTCCTCCCTACATGGATGGATTGGAGCCAGGCCACACCTCTTCCCCCCACATTTGGACTGGGGCTGGGCCACATGTTCTACCAGGCCCAGCCCCAGTCCACGCCCTTAGGACCAGGCCATGCCCTTTCCCCTCTGCTGAGCCAGATGGGGTCTTGCCACATCCACACCAGGCATTGGAGTGGGACCACTGGCTGGATCTGGCCTGTGGACAGACCAGGCACTGTCTATCCAACCTGCTGGCCAGAAAGGTTGAGAACCACTGCTCTAGAATATCTAGAACAAATGTTTACCATCACAACCCTGCTTTGAGACAGGACATATTGTGACCTCATGCACACACTTACTGCTGTTCATGTGCCCTCACTTAACAGGGGGAAGGGATAAACCACCTTCTCATATGCTGTGCAGTAATGATCCCTCAATCCAATTTCAATCCACCATGGGTGCATCTACACATGAAATTAGTACAATGCAATAAACTATGGTTCAGGTTGCGCTTGAGTTTATTGTTCCCAAGGATATTGTCTTCACATGTGCCTAGAATCACAGCACATTGAGCCAAGGCAGTGCAGGCCTGGCTGACAGGAGACCTGGGGAGGATGAGCTTGCAGCCCAGAGCTGCTCCTGCTGAGTTCAGCATACTGAGGAGGGGCTGTCTGGGGCACAAGAATGCTATACTGTGGTGCTAACCATCAGGCAGCCACCACCCTGTAGCATGCTTAAGCTACTGGGCACATCTAAATGATGCTACATCACCATAGCAATGAGCTACTGCACTGTAACTCATTGCTACAGCAACGTAGCATCACCAGGCACAAATTGTTGATGGTGATGCTACTATGCAGTAGCATCCTACAAAAATAACTGTATAGTAGCAACTAAAAATAACCTTGTGGCGATGGACTGCTCCATAATGCTATTTACTGTGGAGTCATTTAGTACTAATGAGTAACAATTGTGCAGTCTGGCACATGTGTAGATGAGCCCACTAAGATGTACTTGTTCCCTCTTCATTTGGGAACACTGTTTATGTGCATAAGGTTATCTTAAAGTAAACATAAGCTAAACCAGGACAATTTATCCTGGTTTTAATCAGGGATAAACTAACCTAGTTCAGCAAGAACAAGCACAGGGGTACCTGGAACATCTTATGGGACATCAATCAGCCAACAAACTACCATACTGCCCCCCATACTGTCCCTATGCCTTTGATTATAGGCATAGGGACAGTTACTGCTATTCATGGACATGCAATTAATTAGGGGTGGGGACTTACTGTACCTCAGTTGCTCTGTATTAACTGTTTTTTTCATCTGGCAATGGGATATTTTTACCCCTCCTGCCTCATACCTTCCCCAGAAGAGCAACCCCCACCACATACCAGCCAGTTCCCCCAAGCCTGCCAAACCCTACATCCCACAAGCCACTCCTGGTTATGGTGCTGGGAACCAAGGAAGTAAGTTGGGGTAGGGGAGTGGCTTCTGGGATTGGGGTAGAGGATAGATTTATTGGGGGGGATTGGTCATCTGGGCGTGGAGGGGGTCAGGCAGTTAAAAATAGCACCTGCTTGGGGGGGATGGGGAGAGCCCCCTCATCCCTCCAAGCCACTCCAAGGACCTGCTGCCCTCCCTGATCCTGCCAAAACCCCCTCATGGATCCCACCTACCTCTCTGCACAGCCCCTAGACCCCCTGATACCTCCACCCCCTCTGTAGACCCCACGTGCCTCACCAATCCCCCATCATCTCCCAGAGACCTTGCCTGCCCCATGATTTCTTCTGGAGACCCAACCTTTACCCTGATTCCCCCAATCCCCACCCCCATGGATCCCACCTGTGCCCCATCTCCCTGCAGACCCTGCCAGCCCTGATCCTCTCCATGGACCCTGCTTGCTCCCCCAATCCTCCAAAGTTCCCCTGATAGACCCCCACATCCTAACTTACCTTAGATTGGGTGGCCATTTTTAACTTAATCTAACCTCCCCCTAGTCTCCCTGAGTGTCTGCACATACCCAAAGAAAAATAATAACTATATATCTCCACTCTCCAAAGGTTTCATTTTCAATTTCAGCTAGTGTTCAGCCAATTCTAATTACCCTTTGTTGTACACAATAAAATGTTTAGTGGGACAACTTAGGGAAGCAGGATATATGAGAGAAATTATGCAGCAAATGGGGAATTGCTCAAGTTGTAATATACTAAATATTGTTGCATACCTGTGCCAGCACATGATGAAGAAAAGATCCTCTTCAATTAATTTATAATGGTCAATTAACTCCTGGATAATAACTAACTGTATTTATACACAACATGACCTCAACTTCTAAACCTGGGTGAGCCAGGATAGGCATGTAGATATAACTTTTCAACACTCATGCATTGAATTTTTTAAATTTAAATATGAATTTAAGTCACTAAATTTGGGATAAAGATATGTGACAACAACTCAGTAATTTAAATCATTTAAGACATGATCTTGACCAACCCTGTGATCTCTAGGTTTCTGCTTTTAAAAATAAATTTCTGTCTTGAAAAAGGAAATATTTCCCCTAGGTTACATGGAGATTGTTTTAAATACTGACCTCAAGAAGAGTGGACAGGGAAGGTTAATGAAACGTATTTACTTGATAATATTGGACACTTCTAAGTAATTCCAAATCCCACAAACCAAAAAAGTGTTACTTATAGCATGACTGCAATTGTTCCACTGTGAGCATGTCTACATGAGACGCTAACTGCACTGGCCTAATAACATTGTGCATTAGTGTGTCAGGAAAAAAACATGCTAATACACTACTGTGCAGTAGGTAGTATTAGGTACTGTGAAGTAAGTGTTGCTAAAAACTTGTGCACCGGCGCTACTGCATAGTAGCTCAAGTTACTTGTGTTAGTTAGTTGGTTAGTTAACCAAGTACTAAACTTAATGTGCGGTAACAATGGCACATTAATAGATTTATAGATTTCATAGATTTTAGGTTCAGAAGGTACCTATTAGATCATTGAGTCCAACCGCCTGCCCTGGGCAGGAAAGAGTGATGGGGTCAGATGACTCCAGCCAGGTGTTTGTCCAGTCTCCTCTTAAGTACCTCCAAGGAAGGGGACAGCACCATCTCTCTTGGAAGCGTATTCCATATTTTGACATCCCTTACTGTAAATGTTTTTTGCCTGATGTCCACTCCTGATGTGCTCTCCTTCAGTTTGTGGCTATTGTTTCTAGTTACCCCAATGGGCACCCTGGTAGACATTGTATACCCTATTTCCTGCTGTCCAATGAGTCTGTAGACAGCCACAAGATCATCTCTCAGCTGTCTCTTGCGGAGGCTGAAGAGATTCAGGTCCCTCTATCCATCCTCATAGGGTTTTCCCTGTAGGCCTTTAACCAGATGGATGGCCCTCCTCTGAAACCTTTCCAGGTTATCTACATCCCTCCTAAAGTGTGGCACCCAAAACTGGATGCAGTACTCCAGTTGTGGCCTGATCAATGCCGCATAGAGGGGAAGTATCACCTCCCTATACCTGTTTGTGATGCACCTACTTATGTGATGCACCTACTTATGCAAGAAAGAGTTCGTTAGCTTTACTTACTACTTCATCACATTGGTGACTCATGCTCATTTTGGAGTTGGCTACAACTCCAGGATCCCTTTCCACAGTTGTGCTGCTTAGAATGGTACCTCCCAGGCTATAGGAGTGTTGATGATTCTTCCTCCCTAGGTGCAACATATGGCTCTTATCTTTGTTAAAGTGCATCCTATTCTGTTCCGCCCACATCCCCAGCCTGTCCAAGTCCACCTGGATTCGCTCCCTGCCCTATAGTTTGTTTACTTCCCCCCATAGTTTGGTGTTGTCTGCAAACCTGGACAGAGTGCTTTCTACTCCCTCGTCCAAGTTACTAATGAAGAATAGTACTGGTCCCAGGACAGAGCCTTGGGGAACTCCGCTGCCCACATTTCTCCAGGTAGAAACTGACCCGTTCACCACCACTCTGTAGATGCATCCCATAAACCAATTTTCCAACAACCAGACTGTGTAATAATCTACATTGCAACTGTTTAATTTATTTATAAGAATTGGGTGCAACACTGTGTCAAAGGCCTTTTTAAAATCTAAGTAAATAACATCTATCTCCATTCCTTCATCCAAGCATTTTGTGACCCAGTTAGTCAGGCAGGATCTGCCTGCTATGGACCCATGCTGATTGCCCCTTAGCATTATTTTACCTGCTGGTCCCCCACAAATGTGATCCTTAACAATTTTCTCAAAGGTCTTGCCAAGGATAGAGGTGAGGCTAACTGGCGTATAGTTACCTGGTTCCTCCTTCCTCCCCTTCTTGAAAATAGGGACCACATGGGCCCTTTTCTAGTCCTCCAGGAACATTTAGACATGCCCTATATGCCTTTTATTTCTTTTCTTAACACTTTATTTCCATGAGGGAATCCTTGAAAAGAAACAGTTTACCGTGTTATGTTCACTTTCAGTGCTTTTTCACATTGTCCTTCCTTAAAGAAGTGTCAGATGTTGGGCACTTAAATAAAACCAAGTGTAATATTTTCTTCCCAAAATATTTCACAAATTATTATGGCTAAGTATAAGAGAACTGCTTGTGATAAAAGAAGTGGCTGGACTTCCATCCAAAACTCAAATAAGACCACAATCAAACCACAGCCTAACAACTTGGTTTTACTTTTTGAAAAATCAATTTTTTAAGTATCTGCCAGTAGGTAGAAGAAACAGGTCAAGCCAGGAAGAAAAGTGGTAGAAACAGCAAGAGCACAACATAATACTAGTAATAACTTACTGTTCTCTGAAATTTTAACATTAGGTCCTGAACTGGTAGAAAGTGGGGTATTGTTATTAAAGTGACTAGAACCTAGGGAGTGACCCATAATTTTTGGATTTTGTTTCTCTGGAAACTGGCACTCTTAGGAATGGCAATGCAATACTTAAGTGCCCAATTAATTACTGACATTATAACATCATCCTTAGAGGCACCAAGCACCGGAGGAAATAACACTTTACTAAGTGGCAATTAGGAAAGTCCATGTAATGATATAATTTAGTGCTTATATAGCAAGTCTCACTTGTGAAATACAATTTTTTTTTTAAAAAAGGCAGGTAAGTTCTGTCATTCTAATGTTAAATGTAGGTAAACAGATTCCACAGTAACACAGCTGACTGGAGAACTAGCAACAGACTTGCACTCTAACAGCTTAATGCTAGGTACCAAGTCATACAAAATGTTGTCCTTTAAGCAAGGTTAGACAGAATAGCATGACCTTAGAAATATGCTGGGAAGGATTCACAGTCTGTGTGTGGAGCCTGTGTTCTCTTCTGTTCTCTTTGACCAATGTAGCCTGCTCAGTGTAAAGCAGAGTAAATATTTGCCATGATCAAAGATGTACTTTCAGTTCAGGCTTCTTCGTTGCCAGCCTCAGAGTTGTAGTTGACAATGTGAACTGAAGAATCTTGGCAAGTACCTTTCCTCCTCATGTTTGCAGGTCAAACTGCCAGATGTGAACATGAGGAGGGTCAGCCAACTTCCTTTTCAGCTATAATAGTAACACGCATTTTTACTTGTAAAGATGTGAAAGATTGTTTTGTGGCCATCATATTGCTGTATTCATCTGTGAGCAAAGCTTTTTATGATTATTAATTAAAATAAGATGTGCTATTTTTAAGCAGTAAGAAAATGTTGTCTTCTTCTATGGTTCAGCATATCAAGATTTCAACTCTTTTTCCATTATTCCTAAAGCAGGCAGATTCAGCCTAGTCTCATTTAATGCTGAGATGCACAATTATATTTTAAATTTAAAAAGTGTGTGGGATTTACCACAGTTCAGTGTATATGTTTTTGGAAGAATGTCAACACTTCCATTTGTCCGGTTCTTTCCTTTGGTAAGTGGAAGTTAAATTGGGGCTGTTTAACCCAGAAGGAAACAAAGTTAAGTTACCACAGTTTGGCTTCATTTACAGCAGGTAGGAATGGACAGATGAAACAGTTAACACTAAATCAACTGGTATACACACTCATAAATGATGTCATCGCTCTCTTTAAAACGGTATAATTTTTCGTTTGTCCACATCCTCAGTTGATGAAGTCCGTTGATGTCCATAGATCTAATAAGCTGATTCATACCAGCTGAGGATATAACACAAAAACAAATATAGTTTTACATACAAGGCCTA
>NW_005842020.1:1657766-1679671 GCF_000455745.1 Alligator sinensis | reverse complement strand
GGGTGCCACATAGTAAGTTCAAGCATACCAGAACTTACGCTCTACTCCCCACCAGTTTACTCCCCTACTTCCCATACCTGACCCACTCTGTTGTATAGAAATCATAGTGGCTTCCACTGACACATTTAGCACATGTGTCACAAGATCTAATGTGGTATGGGGTCTAATATTCAGAAGTTCTGAACACTCGTTGCTTTAGTCAGGCTTAGTTGTAGTTGTGGGTATTCAGCACCTCTAAATTCACAATAAAAACTTTAATTCCTCAAAATCAATGGCAGATTTCCCAGAGGCCTTTGTAGGGTCAGAATGTAAGCCTAAGCCCTTAGCCTTTCAATTTACAACCTAAGTATGACACCTATTTCATTATAAGGACATTTAAAATTAATTTGTATTGATGGAAATGTCAGATTGATTACATTAGTGATCAAAGTCATCCACTTACCAAGGCTTCCCTTTTTACTGTGAACCATTTTGTAAGAATGACAGAGCAGAATACTCACTGATTGATTTCTGGAAACAAAGTAGTGTTCAGTCCTTTTCTGGATGCCTAGGCAAACCACTTGTAAGCAGGGTGGCAATCTCTTCCTGGGCAAATAGTCATACACATGTGGAGGTTATGCATGATTATGTTCTTGTGATGACAGACCATGCTCACTGTCAGTCAAGGCCCCTATGTGTCCCCCTCATGGGCCCATACCAGCTGTATACATGTGAAAATGGAGTTGTCCAAAAACCATGACTTAGCCTTAGGAGACAGAAAAAATGGAGGTAAATGGGTGCACCCATCCTTTTGCCCCATAGTTGAATGAGTAGTTAACTCACCTGGCATGCTGGAGGCCTGGGCCCTGGGTCACCCCTGAGGCTGCGGGTTTAAACAGGGCCATTTTCATTTCCCAGTGAAGCACACTAACCAATACCTTATGGATCAGCCATTGCTCATGCCCTTCTCCAGCACTACTTTTGAAGCTGAGCGACAAACACAGGCACTGGAAAAATGGATAGAGGGCAGTACAGGGGGAACTTCTTCCCTAATGGGAGCAATAGCACAAGCTGGCAAACAGGATCCCTGCATTACAGACAATTACTTCTCTGAGCTACAGACCATTTGCCTTGTTCCCTTCCTTCTGGTCCTGTCAGGGCCTATGATCAGGCATGCCAAGCTGGGTCAAGCCAATGAGTTGTCACTCCTGCCCCTGATCCCTGGCTATTGTGACTGCCCCAGTTCTCTGCAACTAGATTGACTGCTGAAAGTACCACTTACCCCTTATAAGCATACCTGCAACCTCAAGATGCAGATAAGCCTTCATAAATCCTCATTCTGTTCTGGAAAGCCTTGTGTTCTCTGCCCTATGGTTCTCCTGGCCTCAGACATGGCTTTCTCTAACCCTAATCTTGGATCTCCTCTGAACCTGGGTGCTAGCCCTTTTCTGTTTGGTTTCCCCAGTGTCCTGACTCAGCTTGGCTTCCTCAATCCTGACCTCAGATCTTCTGTGGAACTTGGCACTGGTTCTCTGACTCCTCACTCTTGACTTTGGCTTATGTCCTTAAGCATGGGCATTCTTCAGAAAATGAGAGTCCCAAAGTTCAGAAGGGGCCCATACAGAAGATTAAGCTCCAGTTTAAGCATCATACATAGTTGGAAGACAAATTTAAAGAATACAACCTTAACAGTATAAAACCTTACTTAACATTTAAGATGAAATCCTGACCTCTCTGAAGACAACAAAAGTTTTGCCACTGACTCTAATGGTGACAGGATTTCACCCTGACAATTTTCTCTTCATGGCTTTAGGAAATTAATTTAAATTTAAATTAAACCCACTCTCTGCCTCAAAGCCCTAATTACATGGCTCTGACCACCCCTTTCACCATGCCCATGCCTTGCAGATGATACTCATTCTAGCTGACACGTGCCCTTCCTGCCCCAGTTCTCACTCCTCTTGGGTTACCAGCTCTTTAGCTCCCTCAGTCTCCAGCAGTGACCCTTGCTCTTTGGCTTCTCTCTCTTGGCTCTGCTCCTAGGCCAGCTGAGACGTCTGGGTTTCCCTGCCCCCCTCCCCCCAGTCTCTGACTGTGTCCCTTCTTGGCCTTTGGCCCATCTTTGGGCTCTCCTCCTCACTCACTCCTCATGGGCTACAGATCTCTGGGCTCCCTGGCCCTGGTGACACTCACCTGCTCCTGGGCTATAAACCTCCAGTCCCTCTGGCCCCACTCTCTCTTCTCAGTCAGCTGGGACCTCCTTGCCTCCCTTTCATCCCTTCCTCAATCCTCCAGTGTCATTTACCCAGCTCAGGTGTTACCCAGGAGCCCTGCTGCCCAGGAACTCCTCTCTCCATGGCTCTCAGGGCAAGCCTGTCTGACCAGCTCAGGTCCTGCGCTTTTATGCTTCAAGCCCAGCCCCCTTCTGGTGACTGGTCCCTAAGTGCCCTGTCACAATCAGTAAATACTGTGTGCTACATTTGCAAAAGTCGTGAGTGAATGTGAGTACCTCAGTGAGAGACACCTTCAAGTGGATTGATTTTTTTAAAGTTTTAAACACCTGCCCTGTTGTAAACCAGGTCTTTTCAAAGGACCCAAGTCAGGCACCGAAAAGCAAGATATTCTGTCTCATTAGTCACTTTTGATAAATTAGATGCAACCGTCTTGGTAATGAATGTGCTGAAAGAGATAGGCAGAGTTGCTTAATGCAGGTGTTAGAGCAGTATGTTGACACAGAATATCTTGGCTTCCACTGGTTTGTGTCAGAGCTTCAAAAACACCGTGAAAATTGTCTCTATATTATTATACAGATTGAAGTAATTGAAATGAAAGGGGAATTTAATATTCATTTCACTGGAAACTGCATCGACCTCTTGCTAAAACTTTATCTTGCTCAAACAAAATATAAAGTCAGACTAATCCACCAGTGAGCATAAAAATACCCACTTTCTTTGCAATGACCTGCATCTACAAGTCCATTTCATTTCCAATGCCAATATATGGCATTAAAGAACTGATGTCTTGTTATGCTTAGTACTTATGTAATTATTCCTCTGGTTTCACTTAATTATATGCCCCACCATGTGTTACTTTTCAGTATCATAAGTGGTACCATCTTACTGCCAGGAATATTAAACAATGGAAGCCAGTTCCTGTTATTTGGTTATACAGCATGCTGTATCACACTTCAGGCTCTTTTCACAGGTCCCCTTGGATTCTAAATTATATCCTTTACAAGTGTTTTAAGAATCTGCACATACAGAGATGGCACTTGGTCTAAAATGCTGCTGCTTGGCCTTTTTTTATTATTCCTGAATTCTTAGGCTTTTTCCACTGAGTCAGTGAAATATGAAACTACACTGAATGTACATGAGATGCTTACGTCGCAGTAGCTCATTACTACTGAGCAGCTGCGTTGCAGGGCACGAGCCCAAGTACTAAATCACTGTGCCGTAACTAGCATCCTCACACAGCTTCATGGTATGTAAGTACTAAATGACTGTGCAGTAACAACTGCAGTCAGCATCTCGGGTAGAATGGCCAGAGTTACACAAGTTTAAATTGAGTTTTGTTTTATCCTAACCCTGGTAGGATCACAAGACAGCAGTAGAGTCAAGGAAATAAGTGTTGAAAAAGCAATTTATTTGTATGTAGTATTCATAAAATGCCTAGGCTTATGTCTTCTAAAACAACAGGGATGCTCAAGGATGAGCAAAGGTGCAGACAGAGACTGAAATTTCCTATCTTTGATTACTAAATATATGCATATCTACTAACCCCCACTGGTATGGCCTCTGCTGGTATGGCCCCCCAGAACTTGTGTACCACCACCACTTAGAAGATGGACAGCCCTGCTCTACACCAAGGATTCAGTTCCTTTTTAATTTGCTGTCTGTCCTGTAGGGTGATGAGTATTCTATATTCTATTGCTAAAACAGTAGGTACACAAAAACTGGACTAAATAGTAAATACAGCCTTGAATACAACAACCTGTTAATCATCCTCAATCAACCAATCATAACATTTAATCATAAGCACTGCTGTTTTGCATCTTTTTCTGCCCCTAAGCTTTTCATTAATATAGTGTTTTCAAAATGCAGATGTACAAACAGTCCTTAAAGCTCATCTTCTATTGGAGATTAGAGATGATAGCACTTTACCATAAATAGTTGATAGAAACATTAAGGAATATATGCTTTTAAAGCACGTTGACATTTCCTGCATTGCAGTTTCTAATTTTATTTTATTTTTTTCCCTTTTGTGTATCAATATTCCCTTCAAACAATTCAGTGTACTTTCATTAAGAAACATACTACTCAATCCACTATGGGGTTCCATTTAGGGGTTCCTTTTAATTAAAGGAGAAATACGTAGCAAAATATAAAGTCTAGAGTTTCTCAGAAAAAATCCAGTGAAATATTTTTATCATAATTTGCCAGTATCTGAACAATAAAACTTTTCATTGGGATAATATATTACTAACTAGCTTCTGATGGACACTGGCACAGTTCTGATGGGGACTTGCCTGCCTGGTTTCCACCTAATTTTGAGGCCTCCAGTCTCCTGACACGAGTCTCTTTATGGCATCTCTATGGCATCCTACTATGAAGGATGACTCAGAGTCACACTTACACTTTGTATTTCCTTAAGAAAAGAGACCATGCTTTCCAGAGTTCATAGCTCTAGGACAGCTTCCCAAGCAGATGATACAAGGTTGAAGGTCCATTCCCTTTCAGGATGAATTTCAAAATGCTGATATGATTTTCCAATGGAACAAAAGCAAAATTTGAAAGATACAAAATCATCCATGAAACAATTATTATTCCTTGCACATCTCTACAAAGGGCAAAGGAGCATAGGTTCTCTATTTCTCTCTTTCTGTGCTATTCTTGAGTGTCTGATTCTGAAAATACATGGAAACCTAAAAGATCATTTAAAATGTCAATCCATTGCATGGCAAAGTCAAGCAGATGAAAAAAGGGTAAATGTCCACCTGAGCTTAACAGCCCATCAGGCTAATACAGTTACAGCATGCTCGTTTCTGTATTACTCTTGTAAGTGGAAAAGGGAGAAGCCATTTCTATAAGTGTTTGCTATGGTAGGTAGAATAAGAGCTTGAATAGATTATATGTCTGCACAGGAGCATAAAGTGGAGTAAGACCTATCTCCCATACATCCTAGCACAAGCACCCCAGTCAAGTCCTCAACAGAGGTGCTTGTACATGCCATGGTGTGTAATCCTCGTTAACTTAATGAGCATTAACATTTTTAGACTGGTTTATTTTGTCATGTCAGGTTTGTGTTTGCACGCACCAGGCTTTTGAATGAGCCAAATACCAATCTACCCCTGGTTATGTCTTTTCTAATGAATTACAGCAGGAGGTACCTGTTCACCAGTAAACCAGCCTCTACAGTCCCCACCCCCCACTAGGATCCTCACACTAAGCCCCCCCATACAAGCTGTGATCACCCCAAAACCCTGTCAACTTGCACCTCACTTGCACCCCACTAGGCTGTGTCTGGTCTCCAGTAGGCAACCCCATGGCAATCCCAATGCCAAGCCTTGTGCATCATCCCCTCCCCTCCCCTCCCATCTCCTCATGTTAGGAAGTAATGTAAATTTATATAAGAATTTTTTAACTGTATATATCATATCAGAAATATACGGGGATGAGATGTCATAAAAAAGAGAGACAGAGAAAAAAATCTATGAGGTAAAATATTCTTGGAAGCCATTCTGGACAATAGACGTTTCAAGGATGATAATTTCCTTAAACCCATTGGGGAATGGGACAAAACGTTAGTTGCTATTGTGTGCATATTGACTGTGGGAATATTGAGAAGACATATGCTATGAGATAGGATGGAATAGTAGTAAGAAGAGTGTCATAAATACCCAGAAGAAACCTGACAGGAGATCTAGCAGAATTAGGTGAGGAGGGAGTATTCCAGTCATGTTTAGCATATGTCTACACAGCAGAACTCTGTCCACACAGGATGATCAGTTCCCTGCTGAGATCCTGCTTCATTTAAAGTTAGTTTGGGTATCTATCCTAAAAACTGCTGCCTGCTATTGTCTAGGTCAGTAGTGCCCAACCTTGTGCCTCTCAGGCCAGATGAGTGGCACTGAGTTGATCTGCAAGCTAGATCTTGTGTGCAGTCCATGGGTGTGATTACACATGCTACTCCAAGCCCAGGGGCTTGGATCTGGCCATATGTGGGTGCAGTCTGGCACACAGGGTCACATTATCTGGCCCTCGGTGATCCTCTTAGCTCTGGAAATTTAAGAGCAGGGGAGTTGCTATTATCACTGCCACTGCTCTTCTGCTGCCAAATTTCTGGAACTTTGGGGAGTCCCACAGCCAGATAATGTGACTGTTCACCAGATTTTGCCAACATGTGCCCAGATGACACATCTCCCTAGGCTGGATCTGATCCACAGCCAGAGATTGAAAATTCCTGGGCTAAGTGAAAAAGTTAAATACAGGTAGGGAAACAAGATAAAATAATCCTCCCTCCCCTCACAAAAGAAGGCCCAAAGAATGAGAAATTAGTTATTTCCATAAAGTAAGAAAACCTCCCTGGCTGTTTCATTATACTTTCTGAAAAGGGACACAAAAGAGTTACCCAGAGTTAAAATGATGGAAGTAAATTTATTTACAGGATGAACAAGTAAGTTGGTATGTAAATAGCTTCAGCTTCCCGGTGTTTTTCAAAATTCTTTTATGAAGCTAGAATTTGTTGAAAGTATATTATATTAGACATGTTGAGTTCTCAATAGATTCCCTCAAAGGGAAAAGCCACATTCATTGCCAACATAAACATCCTGCTCTGTTTTAAGTCCCCATATTCACTCCCATCAACAGCTTAGTGGAAGATTACAGTTTTAGGGCTACAGTTAGTTTCTAAATAGACCTGATTTTCCATTTAGTGCTTTGTATAGGGTGTTTTCTGGTTTTGTGTTTCTTATAACACAACATTACTGCATTTGAGGAATGGTGAGAAGGATCTGAAATTGTACACATGAATGGCTCTGTGAATTGCTCATGCTTTCCTGGATGGATGCTCACAGCAACTATCCTGTGACTTTCTCTTGGCTGATCTCAGACAGATAAATTGTTAGGGTCAAATTGTGTTCTTTACAATCTGGCTTACCTGGGGGATGTGCCAATCTGTACTCTTGCATACCCTGTCCTAGCTTTCCTCACACAATAAAGGGAGCAAACTGATATTATTATCCCCACCTGTTCCTCTCCTAATCCCTTTGCTTTCCTCAGAATTACATGTGCCGAAAAGGGATCATAAAAAACAAACTAAGGCCTGGTCTAAACACACAGATTATATACTGGTATTTTGCTCACCAATGTGTTTTTTCTTTTTTTCTTTTTAATGAACAAGTCATAGTGACAATATCCCACTGTGGGCGAAATTAAATTGGTATGCAAAAGCGTTATGCTTCTTCCCATATGGAAATAAACTGTATTATATAATTACCTTCCTGTTCCTGTGATAGAAGATATAATTTAGAAATACTCCCTTATTTAGAAGATTACTTTATTTGGGCATTGGGACATGGTCTCTCAGGGTAGTTAGCAGGAGACTAGCAAAGGATTTCATAGATTTCATAGACATCAGGGCTGGAAGGGACCTCGGAAGATCATCGAGTCCAGCCCCCTGCCCAAAGGGCAGGAAATCAGCTGGGGTCATAGGATCCCAGCAAGATAAGCATCCAGTTTCATCTTGAAGGTGTTCAATGAAGGCGCTTTAACCACCTCTGGTGGCAGGCTGTTCCAGACCTTGAGGGCTCAGACAGTAAAGAAGTTCTTCCTTATGTCCAGCCTGAAACGATCTTGAAGTAGTTTGTGACCATTCGACCTCGTCATCCCTTGGGGTGCTCTGGTGAACAAACGTTCCCCCAGATGCTGGTGGTCACCCCTGATAAACTTGTAGGTGGCCATCAGATCACCCCTGAGCCTGCGCTTTTTCAGGCTAAAGAGCCCCAGGGCTCTCAGCCTGTCATCGTAGGGTCTGCTTCCCTGACCTCTGATCATGCGCGTGGCTCTTCTCTGGACTCTCTCAAGCTTCTCCACATCCTTTTTGAATTGTGGAGCCCAAAACTGGACACAGTACTCCAGCTGTGGCCTCACTAAGGCCGAGTACAGGGGGAGAACGACGTCCCGGGATTTGCTTGAGAAGCATCTGTGGATGCAAGCCAGCGTTTTGGTCGCTTTACTAGCCACCGCATCGCACTGCAGGCTCATGTTCATCTTGTGGTCAATGATGACCCCCAAGTCTCTTTCTTCCATAGTGCTAGCCAACATAGCACTGCCGAGCCTATAAGGATGCTGCGGGTTTTTTTTCCCAAGGTGGAGAACCTTGCATTTATCGGCGTTGGATCTGCAGAGGTTTTCTACTGTTCCACAATAAAGTTCATTATTTAATTCTTTTCACTCACCAAAACCTGTGTTTACTGGACCTGGTGATACTACATGGTGTCAATAATGGTAAGTAAGGAAAAACTAGAAAGAATTTGAGTTTTAAACTGAAAAAAAAGATAGAAACTGAGAGCAAGTGGAGCAACATAGCTGCATGGAAGGATAAGTACCACTGTAAGTGATAGTTCTATAAAGTTATTGTCTAAGTACACTTGGTCATGAACATATTGCAAACTCTACTTGTCCTTCTGTTGTCAGACAATGTAGCAGAGAACTGGAAGGCATTCGGACAAAGGTTTGAGTGGTATCTAGCAGCCACAGGAACAGAAGAGAGAACTGACAAAGTCAAACCTTCAGTCTTCTTCCATATTATGGGGAGAAACCCCTGACTGTTTATAACACCTTTACCAAAGGACAATATATACAGTTTAAGTGTAAGACTGTCCAAATTTGCAAAGTACTACATGCCAAAAATGAGGCCTTTGAAAAATTTAGATTGTTTATGTGCAGAATAACAACACGAGAAAGTATAGATCAGTATGTTACTGACCTGCAGAGACTAAGAACTGTGCTTTTGGGAACTTGACAGAATCTTTGATTAGAGATAAGATTATCTGTGGCATTGCAGACACTGAACTACAAGAAAGTACAGTGTGAGAGAGACTTCTCCCTAGAACAGTGGTTTTCAACCAGTGGGTCACAGACCCCTGGGGGGCTGCAGGCTATGTCTAAGGGGTCCACAACGGATGACTACGATCAATCAAAAGTATTTGAATACCTGCACTTACAATTCAGAGGGGGTCTTCATCTCCTTTCAGAATTTTTTAGTGGTCCACAAATGAAAAAAGGTTGAAAACCACTGCCCTAGAAAAGATTGTCTAAATATGTGGGCAACAGAAACTATGAAGGCCCAGACTGCAGAGCTGAATACACCAAAATGGGTTGTTCATGCAGTAGGCATGACATAATGTGGTCCAAAAAGCAAACTT
The DNA here is from genome assembly GCF_000455745.1 of Alligator sinensis. Lineage (NCBI taxonomy): Eukaryota > Metazoa > Chordata > Crocodylia > Alligatoridae > Alligator > Alligator sinensis. Next base: position 1,670,268 of record NW_005842020.1, on the reverse strand, counting down.
ACAGGTAGATTTTTCCATTTACAAAAAGAATGCTGAGAGGGAGAGACCAAATAAGCAGATATGTATCAAGTGTAGAAGGCAACACGACCCTAAACATCCTGCATTTTGGAAGCTCTGTTTTACCTGTAACAAGAGGAAACATTTTGCCAGGTGCTGCTTATTCCAAACACAAAAATCTGAAGTGCATACAGCTGAGAGCATACCAGAAGAATTTTATATAGATATGGTAGATCAAGCAAAATCAATGAGAAGGACCAGATTTTGCCAGTGGAAGTGAAAGGAATGATGGTTTCATTTAAATTGGACATTGGAGCACAGGTTAATATTTTACTAGAGCATGATATAGACAATTAAAATTGAAACCAAAAAGAGAGTCCAACAAACATTAAAATAATTGGCTATTCAGGGGGAAAAATACCAGTGGAAGGGAGATGCATTGTTAGCATCCAATATAAAAATTCAGCATAGAAACTCCAATTCATTGTGATAGTGTAGCAGAAAGCCCCCTTTTCCTCTTGCCTGCATTTGCTCTCCCTTCTTTGGATATGTTCCTCTTTTTCTACCTTTTCTTCCTTCCTCTCTCTTTCACTTTAAGATAAGGAATTGTGTTTTAAAATGTGTATGTGTGCATTTTGTATCTCCCCTTGTATTTTGGTATTTTTATCTATTTGTGTGCCATGGCATTTGTAGCTTATATTTTATACTCCTCACCTTTCAACTTAGTGAATCAGTGATTGAATGTGTAACACTGTAGCAGCAGGCCGCAATTAACACCTGGGAAGCTGCAGATCAGCCAGCGGAAGAACTCAATAAAAGAAAATGTAACAACCGGGAAATCTCTAAACGTCACTGATCAAGGGCTAGAAGCCCTGGCCTGAGTTAATCAGCACTGGGGACCAACTTTTGGGCTGAATATCTCCAAATCGACCACTCCCAGATCCCTATTCTAAATTCATCAACAGACTCCCAAACCTGCATGTACATGCGGACGACCCCTGGGGCTGACAGATGCTGTCCAGTAGCCACCGAGGGAGAGAAGTCCCATGAGGGTCAATGACCCCTGGATTGGGCAAACCTGAAAACTGGGGAGTCACCAAAGTCTGCCAAGGACAGATAAAAGGCAGTGAAAAGTGACCCTCAGGGGCGCCCTCTTGATCTCCATCTCAACCAGACCTGTCCAGCCAGAAGGACCAGCCGGCAACCCCCTTCTGGAAGATAACACCACACTGAAAGAAGCCTCAACGACAGACTCCAGCGCTTGTAGGATAGGTATACCTGACTCTGTAGCCTGCTACTGTGTGTGTGTACGTGTGTGCATGTGTGTGTGTGTGTGTGTGTGTGTGTGTGTGTGGGGACCATCCCCAAGGTTTATGATTACAGTGTTTCAATCCGCCTAATAAACTAGAATTTTAAGGATCCCGAGTTGGACATTTGTAGCCAACAATAGTTAGGGAGGTGACACCAAGTTGTAGTCTGGCAGTTTGTGAAAAACTGAAGCTAGTGAAAAGTGTGCGTGCAGTACAAGAAGATACAACCGTCATGCTTCCTGATAATTTTGGCCACCATGGTCCAAATCTGGACAATTTACCTAGGAAGAAACAAGCTTCAACAAACAGCCATCTCCTTACAGGAAAAAATGTACTTACAGGTACAGATGCAAATATTATCATGCAAAAAGAAGAAATCAGCCTCAGCAGTCTGTAGCTAATGAACTATTATATGTAAAAAGACAGATGCCAAAAGTGTAAGAAATTACACTCAATATACAGACTAAAGTCTGTCAAGACCTGGAGGAAAATTTCCTACCAAAAACAAATCAGAAACAGAATCAATACTTCTTCAGTCTGAAAAGAAAGTGTAACCTCCTGAAAGACTCATAGAGGCTTGTTAAAAGAACCGCAAAAGGAGGGAAAATAGGAAAGTAAGTTATAATGACTCACTTCAGAGTGAAGCACCTCTTTTCTATAGATGGGTGTTAATTGATTTTTTGCAGTTATTGTTAAGAAGGAAGATGTAGTGATAGAAGTTATAATTTAGATACATTCCTTTACTTAGAAGTCTACCGATTGTGGGAATTGAGAGATGGTCCCTCAGTTAGTGCTGTTATAGACAAACAAGGGTATGCAGAGGTTGTCAACTGCTCCACAATAAAGTCCATCGTTTAGTTCTTCTCATCCATGTATGTCTGTGTTTACTGAACCCAAAAATCACTGCAATTACTGTAGAGAAACAGCTAAAGTGATATGACTTCTTTATAGGTAGGTAAGGCCAATAAGAAAACAAAAACAAACAGTTAGCAATGTCAGGGAACAAAATTCTTCTAGGCCGAAAGGGCTCACCTGAACCACATGAATTCATATTTACAGGTCAAGGGCCAGATACTCTGATACCATGGGGTGGGAATGAATCCAGCCCAGCATGCCTTGCAGTGGTGAGTAAAGGAGGATGCACATTTGCATGCACATTTGGGGGTTTTCAGGGGTTGAGAGGGCTGAAGTCAAGTAGGGAGTAAGGAGGCAGCTGGTTCTTAGAAAGGTATATTTTAATAAACAAGCAGTGCAACAGAGCCTTAAAGAGGTATCTGTTGCACTGCCAACATATAAGGGGGCAGTAGAGTTGTGGCTGTGTACCAGTGACCAGCTACAGTAGTTGAGTGGGGGTAGAGTGAGGAGTGATGTAGTGTTGGATGCCTGGAGGACTGGCCAGATCCATGTCATGGAGCGCTTGGTGTCCACTCCCAAGACTGAACTGGTTCACAGTCAATGAGTTTAAAGGATAACTTGATTTTTGAGGTAAGTGGCTTTAAACTCAGGCTTGCATGTCTGTCTGCCTCAGGTTGAAACTTCATTTAAGCTGGCCTAAGTGTTATGTGTATCCAGACCCTTAGATTAAGGAAAATAATATCTTCCCTAAAGTCATTCTGAGTACAAACACACAAAGAGGTAGCTGTAAGTTAAATTAGAGCATGAGCACACATACTAGTTACTCTGAGGTAAACTTACAGCTACTCCGCAGTAACTGACACGAGTGTCTTGCATTTGCCAGTAGTCTTCATGGCAAATGCCAGGCACCTTACTGCTTAGTGAAAGCACAACAAATCCAGGGACTTACCATGGTTTAGCTAACTGTCTAAGTTCACACTGTAGCCTGTCTCATGTGCCAATACTCTCTGTCCCTTTCTGTTTCACTGTAAAAACTGTGTCTAATATCTTAGTGCCTCCTTTCTACCTACTTGTTGCTATAGCAAAAATTGATTGTGAAGCAAGAATGTAAAGAATCAATTGACATCTGTCAATAGAAACCCCCACAGGGAGAAATGAAGGAAGGAAAGTTCTTTCCAAGTTTTTCCTTGTGAAATTTGCTCTACGTCATTTTCTCCTGGAGAAGAGGAGAATGAGCACAATATTTTTTTCTCCCACAAGCCAAAGCTCTCAGTAAATCAGCTAAAACCTGGGGCCATCTCCAGAGAATCTTTAGCCTCTGTTCACTGCTTGTGGACAACACTGCTCAATTGTTGTCATGCTCCCCCATAAGCCTTTTCTTCCTGGGAAAATCCATTTAAACATGAAATAAACTCATGGGGAAAATGAAATGATACAGCAGGTTGAAAAATGGACAATAATGACTCTTAAAATGATGGAGTCTCAGAGCTGTTTCAATGTAGCAGGATATGAAGTTGATTTGAGGTTGTTGTTTTACTATGTTCATGTTATTTAATAAAAAATTTGTATTGAAATTTTAATTTGCTACAGTATTGGTCTATATGGTTCCTGCATCTTGAAGCTCTTAAAAGGCATTGAAAATCTGATACTAAGCGATTCTGGGGTCTTAATCCCATCCTCAGGGGTGTCTTCCCTGAAATGAAAACTTAACGTAATGGTCTAGACACTACCATTAAAGATATGAGACTATCAAACTGTTTGCAGTGTGAATTAAAAAAAATTATGATTTTCAGGAAAAAAAATACTTCCTCTGCATTAAAGTGTCCGGCAAGTTATTTTTTTCATGTTTTGTACAAATTCTTAAACAGTTATTATGCTTAAAACAGCACTTTTACATATGATTCCTCTAATAAAGACAAAGAGGAGAACAGGAGAAAAGGAGCATTTGGATTAATGCACCAAATCCAAAAGAAATCTGAAATCTTATTTTTTTCTTCATACCAACAGAGAGACAATACAAAGAAAGCTTGACTTGAGCTGTAGATATTCACAGACCAGGCCTCACACACAGAAAGCTATGCTTATGGAATATTATTAAAGTTGCAAAGCCAAGCACTCAAGAGTCAGCTAAACGAGAATTAACCTTAATTTGGCCCCCTTCTGTGTATGCATTATGATACAGTCTTCCATGATTACATACTATTTTTTCCAGGGACTCCTGCCTCACTTAGTGCATAGGATGGATAGTACTCACTTAATGAACAGCTGTTCAATATTTTGTTTTATCTTTTTTGTTCAGTGTGGCTGTAGGCCTTGTTTACTGAGCACTAGTCAAACCCCATGTGGAAGACAGAATGATTAATTTCCTTATGGGCTTCTCTATCATGCTCTTCACTGTAGTCTATGAATGCTTCACAAACATTAATTCATCTCCTCACAACCACTTTTGCAGTCAAGGGGTGATGTTGGTCTCATTTTACAGATGAGTAGTTAGGGCATAGAGATTAAGACTAAAGGCATATTTTGGGTGCACAGTCTGAGCTCCCTTGAATCTCTATTAACAGAATAATTGGCTTAATATATTTAAGCACAACTCCCATTCCTTTCAGTTGGAGTGGTAACAGCCCAATCTCAGGGTCTCCTCAGAACTCAGCAATTATGACCACCAGTGAAAGTTTGATTTAAGTTACTTGCCCAGCATGACAGGGCAATTGTGGTAAGGTCAGGTATAGACTATACATCCTCAGAGCAGAGTTAACCTACTTTGGCTATAAGGCACTCTCTTTTTCTTTCTTACTCATTCACTATTTACTTTCCAACTTCTGCAGCAAATGAGACAAAGATCATTCACACAACAATTTCCTTCACCACATAAACCAGATTCATTCCAGAGCTATATTAACCTATGTACTGAACAAGGCAATGGGGGCCAGGGACAGAAAAAGCTAGCTAAAAGAAAGGAGACATTCTATAATATTACATCATATTGACCCTCACGTGGGCTAACCACAGAGTTCGAGCCTTTAGGGAGACAACCAGAATACCTGAACTAAGAAAGTAGTAGTGGTAGTAGATTGTCATCCTCTGTATGGACAACCACTAGGTGTGGTTGAGACATTTTGTCTGTGGCTTCACAGACATTGACTAACAGAAGAAGAGGTGTGAGACTCGAGGATCATGAGCTTATTCCAAGGGCCGAAGGGCAGTTTGCACTCATGGGCACAGACTCTTCTGGCAAGTTCCCCTCCAACCTATCCATTTTCCAATCCTGGCTTCTCCCTGTGCCAGGTTCCTGATCTGCATCCAACAATTCATGTCTTTCATGTCCATTTACAGGATGGCCTTCTATCCCAGTCCCACACTTCTGGACTGTGCAGAGCTAGTTATCCCCCTCTGGGTTCATGGTCTGAGACTTAGTTATTCTCTCCTGACTCAGTATTTTTTTCTAGTCTCAACACAGTATTAGCCTCCTTGCACAAACAATGACAGTGTTCCCTTCCTGGTCCTTCATTTGATCGCCCTCTCCCTTAGTCCTCCATTTTCTACTTCCTTTCCTATGCTACTTATCCAGTCTGGGTCTCCCTTTTCCTCCCTCCTTGTCTCAGTCTTTTTGCAGAGCCAGTCCTATTTCTCCTTCACATGCCCTAGCTCCACATCAGATCTTCTTCTCTCCCCTACCCTTGTTCCCTTCCTTCTACTGGTTCCTCATTCTTGATGTCCTAGTTCTTAGTTCCTAGTTCTAGATGTCCATGGAGTCCCAAGACATTCTCGTTTCCTCTATAGAGATAGCATGTGTGCCACCAATTCAGCACTCAGAGCTGTGAGAACCCTGATCATGATAACTGAGGATGGACTTTTTGCAGATTATTGCTGTTAAAATCAAAGAAACTTCTACTGAGCATATGCAACCTACAATTTTTCAAAACTATGCAGCCTTGTAAAATATATATGGATTTCCACCAGGATGCTAAAAGGTCCATTTGTAACACACACACCTTGCCAAATTTCAAGTCCCTCATTCGAAGCATAGCGGTATGAAAGCCTTTCAAATAAAAGTTTAACCTTATTCTCAGAAATGACTGAAACACTGAGATAAAGGAGGGAAAAATATCACCAGACTAAGGGAGGCACCCAGCATGGAAAATATAAGAGCAAATGGTTATAGTTTTGCAGCATTATAATCAATTGAAAGCATAGAAATCCTCAGGCAACTTTAATAATAGGTGGCATGACCAATCCTGCCTATAATAAGCAACAGAAGTCTTCATTTTTTAAATAAATTCAAATTTGTATGAGCCCCCATCATGTCTCTTACAAACCAATACACTTTTTTCTCTGACAATGATTTTGATAATGATTTAACATCCATACTGAAGTAGCTCAGGTGGCTTCCATCAAAGCCCTACTGCGCTAGATAAAGGAAACATATATAATGAAAAGACAGGTCCTGCCCAAAGAAGTTACAAGCTAAACCCCTGATTAGATAAAGGCTTATGCTTGGGCTTATCTCTGAGCATGTGTGTAGTCCCATTAAACCATGTTGGTTTCAAAGACAAATACATGCATTGGTCTTTCCGAGACTTGTGGAAATAATTAGTGCTTTGTTAGACATATAATAGCTCTGGTGAACTTGCAGGCCTGAAGACCTTGTGTAGCACTTTTAAAAAAATCAAGTTTGTTCATCAGGCTTCCTTTTTAAATTAATTGCTAAAAATATATTAGAGCTTGCATGAGGCTTAACAGAGAAAGCCAGCAGTCCCCATTCAATTTTTTTAGTTCTTTCCTGAAGTTTCAATCCCTTTTTGTTACAAAGTTAGCTTTCAAATCGTAAAGTGATCTCTAGGGTGGAAAAGAACAATCAACAGGGTTCCACTTTGCAGCAAGAACCAGTAGACTAAGAAACTAAAGATTCTAATACACAATTAGACACACACACACACACACACACACCCCGTTATATAAAATTTGTCAGATAAACTTAAATATACTCAAAGAAAGAGCTCTCATAATAGTTAAGTAGACCCAGTGCTGAGTAATCTACTGAGAATGCCTGGTAATAAGTTAGGATTAGTTCTCCAAATTGTTTTCTCAGGCCTGTCCCAAAATGTAAATGTCACTTGTTCTAGTTAAATTTTTGTCTCTCTCTGATACTGGGCACAAGATGCTTTACTGCACAGCAGACTAATTTGCTGTGCAGCAAAGCATCACTATCTACACATGAGCAACAATTAGACTAATTTACTGAGTAGACTAATTTACTGTACTGCTGAATAGTCCTGTCAGATAAAAGTGGTATCAAGCAGCAGAGCAAATTACTGCTTTTAAATGCATGTGTAGATCATGATGTCAGGATTAGTTTACTCTAGCTCAAAATTGAGCTGGAGTATATTCAGTACATTACTAGCATGGGTAGATGATCCCACTGACACTGAACTAGTTGTTATTTACCCTGTTGCCATTACTGTACAAAAGAATCTGATATTACTGTGTTCATGATGGCTTCTAGAGGAATAACTCCCCTATATTTGTTTCCCCATAAGCAACACTAAGAACATCCTCTATCTTAGTCCATCTGCTATTTCAGCCGCACATGAAAAGAAGAAAAGCATACAATCAAAGGCATGTCAAGTGATGTATCATTACTATTCCAACTCAGTGGAACAGTAACTTAAGAATAGTAACATCAGGTTAACATAAGTGCACAAATATAAAACGGCTCCAGCCATGTGATGTGCATTTTGCATTCAAAGGAATAAAGATTTGAATTTCAGGCAGAAGGATGACAATGGGACAAAGACAAGTATTTACAAACTCTTCATTGACACATGGCTCCATTTATTCTGAGAGACATTTCACAGAATAGGCTAAACAAATGATTCATGAGAAAGGTCCTTTTGTGCAGTAGAGAAAGCCTACATAACATTGTAATGAGCAGAGCCCTGTGGGCCTATTCTACCTTCAAAGATTCCTTTGTAACCCCAAGTCACTTAAATCATTGAAAATGTGAATTATATGTGTGTATCCCAGAGGATACTTTATATTCAAGAGGATATTAGTAGAAAGAATTATGAGGGGTACTGAGTGCAGCTATGATTATGTAAATGAGTACACGCAGAGCATTTGGCTACCATATAATGCACTCTGTGTAGAAATACCTTAGTGGTTAAACATAAAATTTAAACTGGAAATATTATTATGGCCCATGTAGAATTTTTATTTTTATCTTATTTTTAAAAAATAGAAAACCTTGCTTTACAAAGAGATGACAGGAGAGAGGTATTGGCAATGGTCTGAGGGCTTGCATCTACAGAAAAAGTGGCAGCCTGCAGCTAAAAATCATCCATTTCTCAACCAGACACTGAATATATTGATCAAATACATCCCTGAGTCCAAGTAACCAGAGACATGGTTGGATGCCTTAATCTTACTAGAGGCAACAGGGCCAAAATAATATCACAAATTCCAGTGGTAGCAGACCATAAGTGGTAAAAGGTTAAAAAAGGCGTAACGGAACATTGAGAGATCCTTTTGGACAAATGATCAATTCCCCTATAGAACACATTTAAAATAAAAGCATGATTCATAGAAACAAAAAAGTCATTCTAAAATGTCAGTTCTTCCTAGGGTCTGCTGACATGCCAAAAATATATCATGGCTAGGTAGAAAAGAAATATGACATACCTAACAGAGTCACTTTATATTTCTGTATCTCTAAAACAAGATAATCAATCAATGCATTTCCCAGGCAATATCAAGGCCTAAAGTAATTGGATCATGGAAAAATAGGTCATCAAGGGACCTCAGGAGGTCATCTAGGTAGAATCATCCCTATGTAAACCATCCTGGACAAGTGTTTGTCTAATCTATCCTTAAAATACTTAGTAACAGCTGTTATGTACAACTAACACAAATAATATCCAAAACATCAACAAACAAACCCTTTAATATGCCACAGATACAGTGTCTTGAGAAGCTTTCTTAATGAGAAATCTGAGATAGATCAATCAGTGAAAGTGGGTGCACCAAGATATGATGCAACAACTGTTCTGCACTTACTTCATGTATGAACCTTCATATTTTGCATTATATGTACACTATCAGTGTGGAATAAGTTTGAGTGGGAGCTAATGTCAAAAATGTATTCCACCATAACTGTTCTGGGCTATTCTTCATGTAAAGAACCCCAATAAGACACTTTGATGACTGCCCCTTCTATAGACATCAACTATTTTCTCCAATAACAGGACTAGATAGAAACATAGAGTAAATAGGATTAATGGGATCAATACCTAATCTAGAAAAAATCAGTGTCATGAACTGACTCGTGCAGATTGATAGATGTGTATGGAGCTTATTCATGAGTAAGTATAAGTAACATGATTTTTTTTAAAAGAATAAGAAATGAGCTGCAGTTACAAAATTCAGATGGACAGACAAATCAATGGGACTTCTCCTGTGAAATAATTTTGGCACTTTGGAAAATCTCCCTCTCTCTGTGCAGATACTCAGGCTATGGACTGAAGTAGTACACAGACTCTCTATACCATTTATTTAAAACACCAAAATAGGGAAATAAAACAATCATGGATCCAAAAACTTCACCACAAAGCACAACCCATTATTCCTCTACACTAAATTGTGTAAGTCAAGACAGAGACCCTTTGTATAAAATGAAAGAGCAGAGAAACTCTCAGCATAGCTACTCAGCTTACTTCCCTACAGAGAATCATCATAGGGATCACCTGATATAGTTGACTTCAGGCAAGGTCTCTCTATGTTAGTGTAAGTTTTATCTTGATAAGCTGTTCTTTCTGTGCACAATTACATACAGTTAATAATTTCTACTTAGAAACATTTAAAATGTATCATAAGACATAAATATTGCAACAAAAAGTGATATACTGAACATAATCCAGTAGGATTCTTTTCACTAGTTAATTTTCTCATAAATATAACTTCACTCTGATATTTTAACGTTATATTTAGCATATACATTATTTTCTACATTCACTAGGAAGTCCCCTTCTATCACAATAACATAGGTTAAAGTTATTTCAGTTGATTATAAGATCTTTGCTTCCAATTGGAATTGAAAATTACTAAAATTAAATTTTCTCAGCCAGGCACTCTAGATTGGAAAAAAAGATTGCTCTATTTATGTTTCTCCCCTTTCCTTCCAAAACAGGTGATGCTGCTTAGATTATTTTTCCAGTCTAATTTGCATTTAACTTGACTGCTGATGATGTATCTCTAATTTGTAATTTAAACTGATTACTGATGACGTACATGTATTTATAGTGAACCCTATAATCAGTTAGCTTGCATTTACAAATGTGTAAGAATTTGGGTTCCTTAATTCAAAATGCCTGAAAGGGATCTGACTTTTCAGGGAAGGCTGAACTTTCACTCTCTGAAAAACAAGCCCCTTTAAAATGGTTGTGGTTGACTGTGGTTAGATACCTAATAACGGAAACATGCACAATCACTGCTCACTTTTGAACAGACATTTTTTACACCATCTTTCTCTTCATTGTAGTATTTATTTATTTATTTTGGTAGAAATCTTGGCTTTAAATACATTTCTCATGACCTCTTTAGGACAATTAAATCTCTGTCTCAGTATAACATCTTGAAAGTGCTTTTGATATACCAGCAGGTCTTTTGTGGTTTTTGGTTGTTTTTTGGGGTTTTTTTGAGTTTGTATACTTTATTCTGCATTTTTTGTTTTTACGGAAAACTATTACAGTACTTAAAAATGACATCAGTGGAAGAGACCATTATCACAGGGAAATATATCCATCAGCTATATAAATATTGGAAGGAGCCAAGTAATTATAAAAAAAAAATGATGAAAAGAAAACTTTATAAAGGAAGAGACATTAATCCTGTGATACAGTTCTACAAAGCTGCTTCTGTTATGTCAAGTGTCTCATGTAGATATGATCATTTTCTCTGGTGGAGGTTGGTGTGCTAGATAAAGTAGGCAATGTTCCTCCTTCTATCATTGTGGAACTTGCATTCCCATTGTTATGAATGACAGACCTACCCAATATTTCAACTAGTGGAAAAACCAATTGTTCATATGGGTACAACATATGTTTTATGGATAATTTCTTTTCTAACTAGCTCTGTTTATTTTTCATCTTGCAAATAGGAGCAAGGGCAAGTCACATAGCTCTTTGACTGCCTATCAGATCCTCTACTTTGCTGGTGGTGGTTGATGTTGGGGGTAAAGGGACTCAGAGCTGAATCATGTAAAAGGTTTTTGTTTTTTTCTTAATGTATTAAGTACTTTCTAGATGGCTCTTTACTAAAGGCAGCAACAGGAGTTTGGTCAGAAGGCTCTTTTTAGTGCAGACAGTTGTAAGTGTCTTTCCACACCTACAGTAGTCAAGGTTAGCCTCTTGACTGCAATGAGCTATCATATGCTGGTGAATTCTAGTCCATAAAAGGTACGTACAAAAAAAAATGATAAAAAAGCATTCTTCAACATGGTTAAAAACCTTTTCTGCACTATACATATACCTATGACAAATCAATAGAATATCACAGAATCAGAGACTGCCATTATATTATTTTTTCTTCAGAAAATGTATAGATTTTATGGGTACATACATACAGAATATCCATATCTGGGGAGAAACTGATGGCATTTAAAGTCTTGATGTCTTCATCTATTTTGGTTGGAAGATCATCTACCAAATTATAATGTCTGAGGTAAGCATTGTTATTTAGAACAGTCAATAGCAAGTTCAGCAGTGCAACTCATGATATTAACTGTTTCTTTATTAGAGGAGGGAGAAAGAGGAAAAGCGAGACCAGGAAAAAAAAAAAAGGCAAACCGCTGTGCATTACCCTCTTAGTCAGGGAACGATTTGGGATGCCAGACTAAAGATTACATCAGTACGATCCAGTCAGCTCTCCATTATGCACAAATCCACTCCCCCCCAGCGTGTTACCCTGTAGCTGTCTGAGCAGGTGGAGAGAGCGACACAAACACAACGCCAAGAGCAAGAAGGGTTAAAGGCATCATCGCAGCCATTAGTGGGAAAAGTTGAAGCGATGCAAGCCACGTAGACTCCTCTTCCCCCCTCCCCCCCCCCTGCCAGTCTCCCCCACTCCCCACTTCCCAAGCCGGATCACTGTTTAGGGAGGGCAGTCATCACGCAATCCTGAGCAGCAGGAGCTGACGTTGGACGGAGCTGCCAGGTAGCTGGGGAAAAAAAAGGCACAGAAGGCAGCTGATCCCCACTTTTCATCGGTTTCTGAGTCTGGATCTGGACTTCAAGCATCACAGCGCCCGCGCCAGCTGATCTGAACCTCAGTGTATTACAATACCC
>NW_005842020.1:1656997-1657735 GCF_000455745.1 Alligator sinensis | reverse complement strand
CGCTCTTCCCAGAGACAAGATTGCACTGAGTAGCAGAATGCGAGCAGTGTCGCAGCCAGGGCTACAGCATCCAGCCGCTTTGTAATTTATCCCCCCCCCTCCCATCCCTCCTCCTCCCTTGTATTATTCCTTTCTTTGAGGGCACCTTTGGCTTTTGTTACCCTGATGTGACTTTTTCTTCGCTTTGGAATGATGGGGATCTTTCTGGCTTATGTTGGATTCATTTTCTTTTCAGTGATGTATATTCAGCAAGGACTTTCCACCCAAGGTAAGATCGCTAGTTATTCAACGTCTGCGGGTACGTGTTTCATGAGCTTCTGAGCCGAGCTTGAAGCCGACGGGGAGGGGGAATGTGGCTTAGGAATGGTATGGAAACAGCAAGAGAGGAGGGAGAAGTTTCCCCAAAGTGAGCATAAAACAGATTTCTCTTACTGGATTTCAGAGAAGAGAGAAAAAGAAAGACTCTGAAAAAAGAAAAAAAACCCCAAAAACCCGCTGTGCATGTGTGTGTCTCTGTGTGTGTGCGCGTGTGTTTTTGTGTGCGTGTGCTTTCAATGAATGGACATACACGCGTGCTTGGCTTGTGTGTATATATGTCTGTGCACAATGCATTCCCACCCATGCATGCATAATTATTGCATTCACAAGGAGAATAGGATGCCTAGTCGAATGCCTCCCTTGCCTATCGCAATCTATAGGGGATTTGGTTCCCCTTTCCCTTCTTTTCTGTCATGTTGT
>NW_005842020.1:1640679-1656966 GCF_000455745.1 Alligator sinensis | reverse complement strand
CTTCTCATGCCCCGCTTTCCCTTCGGTGACTACGTGTATTCCTCAAAAAGATGGACCTCTTTGAAGCCCCCGCGAACAGGCGCGTCTCGCATCCGAAGCAGCCCTGGCTCTGCAGAATCCAGTTGTTTGGGACTTTAAGGGCTGCAGTGAACATTTCAGCACCATGGACAGGTCGTACACGGCTGCCCGCTGAGCACTGCACCAGCTCTGCAAACACTACTCCTCTTGGGTTTTGTCGAGCACTGACCAAGGAGGAAAACTTCTTTTAATTTTTAAGTAGGCAGAATGAAAGATCCCTTTGCCTGTTCATGGCAAGCCCTGGCCCAATATCATGTAGGGTTTTACAAATGCCTTGAGAATAAATAAAATCATTGCAGCCTTTAGAAAGTCTGTTTCAAGGAATATGAATTTAAAAGTGAAACGGGTCCATTATATTCCCAAATCATCCCTCAGATCCAAGGATTCACATAACCATATTAGATGCATTGGATAGAAAGGCATGCAGTCCAAATGTTTCCTCCTAAGCTTGGTAATATGCCCAAATCAACCTGTAACAGCTGGCAATGGAAAACTACCTGGTGAATTCTTTGAGCAACGATTCTGATCATGCCCAGCATTTCTTTGATTTGAAGCACAGGGCTTATTTATTTATTTCCTCATCCATTTGCTTGGTTTCCCAGTTTCCTGGCCAGTGTGGGTTCCATTGGGTTGCACTGTTTTGAAGGAAGGTTCATACAAGCCTAGGAGAGTGCAGGGAGGCATGATGATGATAGGGTCTTAAAATACACCCATCTGTATGATTTTCTCTGAACGGTGCTTCTACTGAGAGGACACAGTCATACTGCAGGGGATATCAAAATGAAGGTTAGTTTTTGAAAAGTGTCTGCTAGGACAGAGGATGGTCAGAAATAGCCATGTTTCAGTTTTCCTGGTTAAGAATACAAGCTAAAGAATAAGTAACGACCATGACGTGCTTGAAATGTGGACTTTGAGGAGTGATCATAACCCCTCTCCTTAAAACCCTGTATATTTAAAATCTGTATTTCCGATAGCCACTCAAGGCTCACCTACTGACCACAGTAAATCAGCTGGGCTGATTGTCCCAATTGGTTTGTACTGAATCCCTCAGCGAGTTGGGTGAATATTTGGATATAATTATCTGTAACTTTGCTCACCCCAGGGAACCTTCCCTGGTAGCTCTCACATCAGCGGGACGCGAGTACAAGATGGGGGAGTATAGTGAAGAAAATCTGCACCTGTGTGAGAGAGAAAGGGTGGGTTCCTGGGGGAGGGCAGGCTAAGGAGAAAAGAAATGGGGAAAGGGGATCAGAAAGAGACAACGGAGATATGAGGAGTGGGTGGGGAGAAGAAGAGGAGCAGCCGGGAAAAAATGCAGGGAGAAGGAAAGCAAGGGAGAGGGGGCAAAACCCAGGAGAAAACAGGGAAAGGAGAAGAGAGAGGGAGGCAGATCCCAGTAAGCTGTGCATTTGTTTTGCAGCAAAATTCACCGAGTTCCCCCGAAATGTCACCGCCACCGAAGGGCAGAACGTGGAGATGTCTTGCGCCTTCCAGAGCGGCTCCGCCTCGGTGTACCTCGAGATCCAGTGGTGGTTCCTGCGGGCCGCCGAGGACCAGGAAGCTGGAGCCGAGGTGACGGGCACTCAGGTACTGATGCGCTGCCAAGGGAGGGGGAATACGGAGAGGGGCAGGGAGGTGCTGGGTCTCCCCGACGGCTCCAGTCGGTCCTGCCCAGGCCAGGGCACGGGACCTCCTTCAGATCAGAGGGAGACCACACGGATCGCCCAAAACTCGGGTCTCTATTTCTAAGAGCGCATGTTAAAAGGCTGCTGCACGCGGGGATTTAGTTCCCCAATGGCAAAGCTCGGCGATCAGTGCCTCATTAGTGCAATGCAATGTGCAGGTCTGACTACTCCCGCCCGAGTGCAGCTGCAGGAAGAGGGGCGGGGAGGGCACACGCCCTGCAAGGGAAGGTGCAGGACTGTAGTCTTCAAAGGCGAGCACCCAGGGCACTGACCAGATCGCTTCCTTTTAAGGAACCTCCCCGGGCCCCTTCCGTTGGATTGCTAGTCACCAGTCCTGATCATCTTAAATAGCATGAAAACACGTATGCCGTGCAGAATAGCATGAAAAATGTATTCCATGCAGGATTTCAGGACAACCCCACAGGAACCTACGTGGTTTAGCTTTTCCAAGGTGGGATCAAGCCTGCCTTCGCTGTCAGCGTTTCCCCTGAGATAGGAGTGAGGGATCTGTGCCCTGTCTCAACAAGCTCTTCCCCCTTCTGTTCTCATTCACAAAGGTCTGTAAACTCAGGATCCACGCTGAAGCCAAACAGCACAGGAGAGCAGTCCAGAGCTGCATCCTAAACCAAGGCAATATCCCTCTGTTCTGGTTTCCAGGAGAGTGTGTGGTGTCAGTGAGCCCCAGCCCTTTCATGCTCGCTGCTGGGAGAGCTGTAGCAGAAAACTGATTTGGAATTGTTCACTTCAGTTATTTTTTCTTTCTTTCTTTCCAAGTCTGCCAGCCCTTTGCAGCACACAGGAATGTGTTTTGGCCCGTAGGTGGCACACTTAGCATGCAAGTGTTCTCAGACACAGGCTGCCTGTCGGCTCTGCCTTAATGATTAGCTTGCAGAAGGCACAGCAGCCTGGCACTGCATGCAGCTTGTCACAAATGTTATTCTTTCCCAACAGGTGGAGCTCTTACCAGAGAGAGACTTGGACAATGATGGAACAAAGATAAGCGTAAGTATATGGCAAATGAGAGATCATTGCTAGCACTTAGCTGTTTTTCACTTATCATTAATTAGCATGTATCCAAGACCTGTGGGCTGTGTACTAACTGTCAATACTGTTGAGTTCCTGGGCTCCTCTTGCCTTGAGTCTAGTTCCTCTGTAAGAGGGGAGTAGACAGAGATGCTTTCCTGACAGTTACTATAAGGGCACATCAGCAAGAAAATTCAATTAGTAAACATAGCTTTGTTTGTTTGTTTGTTTGTTTTGTGGGGGGGGGGGTTTCTTCACTGGCACCTTGTGGTCACAGAAACAACACAGATCTGATGAGTTTATTAAATTGCATTGTTTAAAAAACCCTTAACCAAAGCAAAATATAAGACTAGAACATGTTCCCAAGATATGTGTGAATATTCTCAAGCCTGTGAATGTGAATAAGGCAGATTTCTTTCATCCACATTACTGCTCCTTCCATATTCTGCACACATGTGCACACACACAGTTTGCAAGACTGAAGAGGGTTTTCCATGGAGCTTGGATCTGCCAGGAGACAGTACTGAGTATACTGAAGGCAGGGAGTGGTGTGCCACACATTGGGTAATGGTGAAGTCAGAGTTCCCTTTGTACCTGTCTGTAGAATTCAGCAAGAATGATCATTCTAATTGCCCTGCATTATTTTGCTCATGGAGTCTCTTCATGGTCTCCATAGTACGGTGTCATCAGAGTAATCATGCCAGACACTGAAGAAGGGGTTATAGGGATGATGACATGTAAGGGTTTTCCCTTGGGCTGGTCCTGGTTCCCTTGGGATTCCCCAGGATTTCTGCAAGGGGTGAGTGTACATGACTCATTCAGTAGTGAAGAACTGCTGCTCCCTTCAGCCCCTCTTCCCAGCAAAGAGAACTCTCATGAAGGTAGACTAACTTGGTTCTGCTCAGCCAGAACAGTTTATCTTCCCTTTGGATGTACCAAGGGAGGGAATGATACGGCTCCAGAATTCTAAATTAGAATTAAATTCTGAAATTTCTTTCAAGTTGGCATTTCCCTTCTGCTTAGTATATGGCTATTTACACAGGTGATTTAAAAAAAAATACTTCTAGCTGGTGGGAAACAGATATTACTGTGACTGTGAAAAGGTTTCATCCAGTACAAGCGCCATAATGCAGCTGTTATTTGGGCAAAGCCCTAGTGACTTCACTGGGTGTTTCTCCTGAGTGAGACCTGCAGGGTCAGAGTCGATAAGGCTAGATTTAATAATTAGCTAATCTGTCTGAATTACAAGTCAGACAGTGTAGGAAAAGGGGTATGCAGAAGAAAGGAAGATGTGGGTCCATTTCCTTTCCTTTGCACACCTTTCTGGAATGCTAGATCAGTAGGTTCTGTGCTCAGAGAGGTGAAGGGACTGTTCTGTCAGAGTCCCCCAGGGAATTTGAGGAGGCAGTGGGTAACTGTGTATGTCCCTCTCCTTACCAGTCAAAGCAGTGGGGATAAGGATTCCCACAAGTTCTGGAAGCATTGTTCATTTTAGATGGGAAACCAAAGGCATAATTTCACCCTAAATCAACAGCAGGAATATCAACTGCAATATCGGCAAATCATTTAAGATTCAATCCTGTATTCCATTCTTGGATGCATAGCACTAATTAAAGTTTGGTTGCAGCATGCATTTGTTCATTTCACATTAATAACTGCATATGTTTTGACCATAGTCCTTTTTCTCACCCTTTCTGTGTTCCTATAAACCTTACACTGTAAACCTCTTATAACGTGGTCCATGTCTTTAACAGTTTTTGTACAGTGCCTGGCTTAATAAGACCCAGATCGTGATTTGGCCTTTTTGGGGGGAACTACTGATTAATTTACTTCTTTCTCAGTATCTGCTTATTCACAATTCCCTTTGAAGGCCATAGGAATTTTGATTTCATAAAAATTGTAGATTATGGCCCATCTTGAATTGTTTAAAATCCTAGCTATCTTCAGGTTAATAATGTTCATCTCATTTTGTGTGCCG
Organism: Alligator sinensis; assembly: GCF_000455745.1. NCBI lineage: Eukaryota > Metazoa > Chordata > Crocodylia > Alligatoridae > Alligator > Alligator sinensis. Next base: position 1,652,202 of record NW_005842020.1, on the reverse strand, counting down.
ATATTATCAAATACTGCACTGATGGCATGCAGTCAAATTTTTTTTATAAGTTTAAGTAAAATATATTTACTTGCTTTAAAATGTATATATCAAATTGGTCTTCTAAATATTCTTGCTATAAAAAGAGGTTATTTTTTCTTGAATGCATATGTAGAAATCCCATTAATGTTAATGAAATCTATCTATATCATAGGAAGAATACAGTTTTAAGGACACTTGGCAAATTCCTACAAAAAGATGGCATTGTGTGAGGTATTGGGCTCATCTGGAAATACACCATATTTATGCAGAAACACATAATTTTTTTGTAATTTGGAACAAGAAAACATATAAAATGAAACAACCTTATCTTAATACCATTTCTACTTTTCAAATGGAAGCAAAAAGTAAATTCTCAGTTCCTCCTCTGAAGTGCCAATGATTTTGCTTATAATTGAAGGTAGAATTTGGTCTGTATGTCTGATTTAAGATTATATTGAGTTTCATATTTCTTTGAAACTATTTTTCATTTTGACCTGATTAAAATAGATATTTTATTATTACTATTTAATAAGGTTGAAATAAATAATCAGCCCGCACCTCTTGTGTATATAATATTATACTTGAAACTCCTCATCTGTTTTTTAGGTATAATTTATCAAACAACATACTTGATCTACAAAGAGGGAAACTATAATTTTTTTGTTGTAAGTTCATCTCATTTCATAGTGTGATCCATAAGTATTGTCCTTCATGTAGTATATTAGGCAGAATAAGTCTGTTGCCAATACTGGGGATGACAATATGCTAAGCTATTAGGCACAATATGTTGAATAATCATAAATAGCATATGCCTGGTTGCAATCTAACTTTCTCTATGATCTGTCACATCTTCATTATCCTAATGTTTCCCTGCTGCTTGCCATCTTCATCCTTTTGCTACTGTATGGAATAAAGCTACATTTGCAGCTGAATTTATATAATGGATATTAGTGGCAAAACCAAGGCAGACTGCAGGGCTCTCTCAATATCATATTTGTCAGTTCTGATGATCCCTTCAGCTCGTTTTTTTGTGGGGCCACATCTATAAAAACCGTGGTCAGCTATCAATCACAACCATAAAATAATAGCCTATTAATTAAATATAAATGACTCAAAGGAACAAGGTATACAAAGAAAGGACTCTGCTACTTTTTCCTGTATCTCTTGGTACCTTTGACTTTTGAGTAAATTGCAATGTCTTGTTCCATATTCAAAAATGCATGTTTTGTGTTTTGAAATTAATTATACAAGATGAAAAATATGTTATATTGCATTAGGATATCAAAGACTGCATTGAATGGTTTTGTATTAACTAAATCTTTCTAACAAAACAATACATACTCTGTGTTATGTATTGTCAAATCACCAAAATGTCACATTCTTTTAATATATGTATGCTTTTGTATATAATAGATTTTTTTTTTTAAATAGCTACGTATCTTGGTGGCCTCATAAATACAGCTGAAAAGCAACAAGGCTTTGGACAAGTCTGATGTGGAGAAATTCTATGTGCAGTGATAATTTTTAACACAGTGAAGAGTACAAGATAATCTAATAAATTGTTAAAGAAGCTTAAATATTGGCAAACTTCTCCAACAAGATTGTTAACGAACTAGCTCAAGAGTTGAATGATTCAATAAAGTCATGTAATTGGAAAGATTTAACCAACAAAATTCAGCGATATCAGGTTTATGTAAGAAAGCTCATTAACAATGTTCATGATCTTGAAGAATTAATTAAAAAGAATGTGAAAGTTCAGGTTGTTTGTCTGAAACCAATTAACACTCAGAACACATCATACAAAACAGTTTTGGAAATAAGGCACTAATCTTCTATATGAATATAAGGAACTATATTTACCCCCAGTGGAACTTTCCTGAAATTAGCTAGTTTTGCTCCTGATTAATTTGGCATGCAGTCTTTTAGAATAGTCACACTCGGTGTCTCAGGATATTCTGTCTAGAGAAAGAATGTTGGAATGATAATGTCTAATGTAGTGTTTTTCCTTTTTCCTGGAAAATTTGCAGACAGTGAAAGTACAAGGGAATGACATCTCCCACAAGCTGCAGATTTCAAAAGTGAGGAAAAAGGATGAAGGCTTGTATGAGTGCAGGGTGACAGATGCCAACTATGGAGACCTTCAGGAATACAAGGCTCAGGCATTTCTCAAAGTCAATGCGAATAGCCACTCTCGGCGAATGCAGGCCTTTGAAGCATCCCCAATGTGGTTGCAAGATATGAAACCTCGCAAGAACATCTCAGCAGCTGTTCCAAGTAGCAACCATAACTCTGCCAATCAGCGTGTGCGCTCCACTTCCAGCCCTGAAGCAGCAGCCAAAATCTCAAAACAAAGTCCACAATCAGGTATGGAAGAGCATTTTGAGCATTTCATTTTACTGCTGACCAGCATTCAACAAGAACTTAAATAGAATAATGAAAAGTTGTGACTCAGAAAAAAAAATGGTGCCCAATATGTACATTTTTATATCCAGTACAACCTCATTATATAATAAATCCTGTTTATTGACAACCCTTCATTTTACTATCCCAACGAGAGGCACCCATTTTTTTTTCATTATTGTGATGTAGCAAATTGACTAACCCTATTACAGTGAATCCTCTCTTTTAATTAACTTTTCCCATGGGAGGTTCTTATAAAAGAGATTGTACTGAATATTTCTTTTTACATGCTAGGCACAATAAATTGAAAACATGACAGGAAGCATTTTCAAATGTCTTAGTCTAATTCCTGTTTTCAAAGTGGTTTGGACATCACGAAACCTAAGCGTTAGTGAATGTCAATGAGAAATAGAACTTGTCTACATACAAAACTTACAATATTGTAAGGTAGATTCTGAATTAACAGTATGATAAATTAATACCCTAGTTTGGTGCATGACAAAGTCCCTGTGGGTGCATGAACAGATGCTATTAGCATGGAGCAATAAACTAGGGTGTATATCACTCCAGAGTAAATTGCTCCTGGGAGTTGCATTTACATGAGTGCCCTGGACCATGGTTCATTGAGCTGGGTTGGAGCAGCCTGACCCAGCTCAACTTATTGCAGAATGGCTGGCTGGGGCATGAGGGTGCCCCAGTGTGGAGCTAGCTGGCAGGCACCCTCTTGCCCCAGCCAGACCTATCAGCATCTACATGTGTGTTGCTGCACACTAAAGAATGCCACCATAGAATAGTACTTCTGCTTACAAGTACTAGCCTACGGTGGAGTTAATTAGTTTACTGAGGCCTAATAGGGTTGCATGTGTAGGCACTGAGACTTTAATGCATAGCTAATTAGGCAGCTCTGCAGTAAGTCTCATGCACATGTGCCCTTCATAGTCAAGCCCCTAAGTTTATAAGTGCCTACACCACTTTGGAAGATTAGCCTTTGATTCCAAAGTCACTTAAATATTTTTTAAATTTCTGTCCTTCACAGGAAACCTTCATAGGAGAAGTTTCAGAGATAATTTGGATTTGCCAGATTTGTCAGTTTTTAGAACACTAAAGGTTTGATCCAAAGCTTAAATGGATTTTGGATCAGGCAATGCCTCATCGTCTGTTACAGAGAAACTGCTAAACTATTTAATTTGAGTACTTTTGTCTATTGCTTTATAAATAGGCCATATGAGATTGAGCATTTATCATTGCATTCCCAACAGTGAATGCCAAAATTATGCAAAGACACATATACATTGTGTGACCTTCCACCATTATATGCTACTGATGGCAATGGAAAGGGAATGAGGAAACAGAACACATTTGGGAATGATCAAAACAAGCTTCTTGAAACTGCAAAGCAATCAAAAAATGTTCTGAAAAGGCAGTTGTGCAAGTTAAAGCTTTTCTGGGTTACGTCCATTTACAGAACAAGGGAAACGCTGAGAAAGTATTCAAGGACATCTCCAACTTTAAACACATGAGCAAAGCTGACTAAAAATGTTCTGAGTGAACACCAGAAAATACCACTTCATCAAATCCAACTTTTCCCATGGGAATGTATTTATTATTATTTACAAGAGGCTTTTATTTATCTTTTTTTTTACGTCAAAATTAAAAGGAAAATTTGATTTGATTGAGATGATATTTGCTTTGATTCTTTCAGCTGATGCTATACCAAGCTTTTTGTGTAATTTTCATTTCACAGGAGATTTAGGAAGCCTTCAGTTTTATTTTGATTTGAAAAAAACCCAACAAATTTTAAAATAGAAGAATTTCCTATAAAATGCAAATTGTGGTTCCCAATCAACTCTGCATGAACTCGGTTATAATCTGTTATGATCTTAAAGTTAGATGTGTGCTAACAAACCTTGCTGAATTGTGGTGAGAGTGTACCTGCAGTGGGTAGTCTATTGAACCAAGCTGGGAGCATCACAGGCATAAAATATTCATTATTTCCTATAATTAATCCATTGCTTTGCCCTGTTAAGGTCTGGTCCTGCCAGTAATCTGGACACTGTTCTTTATTAGTATTCTGAATTTATAAAGTTTTGAATATATGATTATATCTCACAGAGGGCTTTCTTTTGACATCAAGAAGCACTCCTATATTCTTGCTCCACCTTTTTTCCAACAGCAATACTTAGTAGACCAAGGTTAGACTATTCTACTGATCAAATATTACAGATTTAATCTCTTATCTTCACTCATGATTTGTGATGAAACAGATTTTTGCTCTGCTTACAAGCTGACACTTGAGTCCCTGGCACAAATTAATTTAATGGTGCAATGGGATATGATCCCTGATTTCAACAATTGTGCCTCCTGCCAAGTCACACATACATAATGGGAGGCACAATTTGGGGATCAGGGATTTGCCCTTGACAGCTGCCAGTCCAGGGCAATCCAGGGTCATTACCATGGGCTCCCAAGGCAAGTTGAGGCTTTTTTGGAGAATTGGGGTCAGTTGCAGACCAGGTCTGGCCAGGCCAGTCCTGGCAATGTTGTCAACAGGCAGTTGGAGACTAGGGCTGTCCAGGTCTCATTTCAACTGATGACTCTCAGCTGACTGTTGGATATCTTGTCTGGACAACCTCAGAGTGTGAACATGCCATGCATTCAATTTAAGGTGCCATACTAAACATCCATAACAATGTTCTACATTATATGTGGAACATTTTTATGGCTAGCTTGCCATTTTATGGACTATAAATTAGGTGTGCATGTATCATTCTTGTCATTTATGGTGTGATTAACATGCTAATCACAGTATAAATATGAAGTATGGAGGGGCCGTCAGTTCATACAGGGTCAAATAACACCAATCATAGATAAAGCTCAAAATATTTGATGTTGTATTCTGGTTCTATCAGAAAGTGCCATAATATAACTGACTGCAATTTTTTTGCCAATAATTTAACTTTTGAGGGTCAACATTTATTTTTCCTCATTCTGAAAAAAAAACCTGATATATTTTGGTGATCTTATAGATCCAACTTTTCCTTTCTTTATTTGTCAGTTGAGAATTTGGACATAATTAACTTAGTGCAGTAATTTCAGCCGAGGATGAGAAGGTATCCACCTTTGAGAAATCAGACTGGCAGAAGGCAGATTGTAAATACAGGCAGGCACACAGTAAATGTTCTTTCTTAATAAGGTGTTTAATCAACATGTGTCTACTACAGGGTTTTTATGTAGTCAAAAGAAAATGAATCCTTTTTCCCATACTTCAATTTAGTACTTAAGATGCTGGTATGAGAACAGACATCATTCTGCTTGATTACATTGCATGTCGTTAACATCTATTCTGCAGAATGGAAATATTGTTTAAAAAATACAGCATTCTTGTATAATTCAAATGTTTGTGTGGGATAACTCTGATCCCCTCACTCATTTGAGTAGGGCCCTAACTTCAGTGGGATTATCTGAAGAATAAGCATTATTCAGGATAGATGATGGGTATCAGAATTTAGGCCAGTGTTGTCTTCCTTTTTGCCTTGTAGGAAATTCTCTTATGTTTATAAGCACATTGAAGAGAAATGTTGGTTTTATAATGAAGAAAAAAAATGACTTGGGAATTAAGAAGAGAGCAACTTTCACATATTTTGCAAGCATAGCTATGGGGTAGGACAGATCAGTTCCTTTTGATGGCAGAAATATTCTTTTTCTCCAAAATGTATATCTAAAGGGTACACATCACTTTGTTGAACTCTTTCATTGTTGATTCGTACTATAACATTCTACAAAGTGTCAGTTTTGCACTGGCAATAAAGATCTAAAAGGTACCACAAGAGAAGCATTTATCATATCCAGAGTAGGCACCACTATTTAAAGAAAATCATAATTTGCAAAATATTATCATAGAGAAGTATCTGAGGGTACTGCTTTTACCCAGGCAAGAGAATATCTGTGATAGTTGTGAGAGGACTGTGTAGCAATGGTTGATAAATAATGAATTTTAATAGGCTTGTGTATATTTCTGTGGTACTTGTGTATCCTTTGCTGACCTCACAGGATGTTGTGAAGCTTAACTAATAAACAGCTGTGCAGTATTTCAAGAGAAACTCTGATATGAAGGCTATAAAAGTGAAAAGTATTAATTATGGCACGCAATGTTCTTTGCAAGCTTTTGGGCATAAATGCCCTTCTTCAGATATAGGGAGACTCTGCTGGTGTTACGTTCACCAAAGTAGAAAAGAAGTGGGTGTGGGGGTCTGTACAGTTGAGGTCTTGGAACGTATCCCTATTTGTTACATTGTAAAGTGGGTTCCCTTTATGTGAATTTGAGTTGTACACCATTTTCCAGGAAAGCATGTACAGCATAAAGCAAGGGAAACTTGTATGCAATTACCTGTGGGTACCCACTTTTCACAAGACAATCACTCCCTCTCCTATCTCTCAGTTCTAATCCTCAAAGGGAATTTACAAAGCACCTTTCATAGATGAGCCTACAAACTTAAGTTCATAAATCTACTGGATACAAAACATTATGGACAAAAAATATAGACATTGAATTTATGACACATTACAACCTGCCTATCATCTGATAACCCCAGGTAACCTGCCTGCAGCTGACCATTTAGACGCCTTCACACATTTCCCTCCCTCCCTGCCCCTCCCCTCCTATCTCTACTTATCATCTTGCAAACTACCACTCATTTGCATTTTCACAGACCTGCATGTTGTAAATTAGCTTCTTTTAGACCTTGGAGAACACATAACACCAGCAGAATCTCCCTATGCCTGAAGAAGGGCATTTGTGCCTGGAAGCTTGCAAAGAACATCTTTTCCAACTATTTAGTTGGTCTAATAACAGATACCACATCTACCTAAGAACCTTGCCTGCCTTACACCAACATGGCTACAACCAACAACACTGCAAAATTATTTATTATTGTTTGTAAGCTAAACATCCATACAATACAGAAAGTGAGGAAAATAATTATTAGAACATATATAAAATAAAATAAAAAAACCCTAAACAAGCATTAAATGTCTATTGAAATTGGAGGGAGAAGCCAGGAATGCAAAAGTCAAAGCTGTCACAGCTTGACCCTTTTATTTCATATTCATGGTCTGTAGGAAATGAAGTCTGCCATAACAACATAACACCAACCTGAGTAATGTGACAGACTAATCTGCATACATTCAGAAAGTGTCCCATGTAGGTGGAGTGATAGACACTTTTTCTGCATAATACATAACAGCATATTATGTTCCAAAAGTAAAATTACTCATTTAATTTATCAAAATTTCTCATAAATCTAAGCACTGGTGTAATTAGCAAGGGGTCAAACTTCTAAATGAATTATTTTCCAGCAAAAAGAAGCCAATGAAGCTACAGACTGAGCTTAATTTTGTTTTTTTTCATGGGAGTTAATCTAGAATAACTCCATTTACTTGAGTGGCTCCAGATTCACATCAGTGTTACTGACTGCAGAATGTGACTTGGTGACAGTATGTACCTCTCAGAAACTACTCCCAATCCAATGAACCTCTGACAGAGGATCCAAGCAGGCTACTGGCTACAACTCGGTGGGTTTTTTTCAGAGTCATCGTCACCAAGCACAAAGGGTATTTGGCTACATATAAGAAAATCATGCCAGGTCCAAATTGTGACTGTTTACAATTAGACTCTTACTTGTTTCCTGAAAGAACTGATCCAGCCACAGAATTAGCTATATGGCCAGAGCTACCTTTGCTTCCCTTAACTATTTTGCTATTTTAGAAAGGAGATATGTGCAAAGCAATTCCTCAGATACCAGTAGTGCTTTGATATGTAATTTATGAGGGGGCAAAGAAGGGAAGGCAGGTCTTGGCATCTTACAGAACCAAATGAATTCTAGAAATCAGGAAATACTGCAACAATTTACAGTATCTGGCAGGAGGGTGACAGGAGGGGATATGAAATACTCTGGTAGCCAGTAGATCTTGATAAAATGGATGGAAATTGCCTGCCCAGGTTTGGGTCTGAGAAACCCTGTGATTTGATTGGACCAGGTCAGCATGCAGGCACAAGGCATGGGAGACGAGACAGGTGCATATTCCCAAACTGTAGAATATGCACCATGATTTTTATGTCTTCTATCTGTATATCTCTATATACAGTCAATCTACAAAAAGTCTTCACCCTGGTTGTAACATGTCAGGGCCCCAGTGCCTGAGATGCCCCCAGGTGGCTCTGTGACTGTGCCCCTTTCCACCCCTAGGGTGCTTTCCTGTCTCTCCTGCCGTGCCTTGATGAAAATATTGATGAATAGGGAGGGTGCCCACAGGCTTTTGCGTGGCCTCAGTCCAACTGGACCCTGCTAATCTCTGTCTGTGCTCAGGCCCCTTCCTGGGCTTCACTAGTCCTTAGGCCCCTTGCTAGGCCTCACTTTGTAACTGTGTCACCGAAGGGCACCTCAAGCCTTAAGGGCTAATTGGGTGGCTCCAAATCCGCCCCTTTACCATGCTCCATGCCTTATGGGTATTATTGTAATGTTGTTCCCTGTGTGGGGCTTCAGCTTCCTAAGCCTCTAACCCTTTAATCTTGCTAGGCCTTCTAGCCTGGGCCCACTGAATCAGGCTGGGCTTTGAGGCTCTAGCTCTGTTTGTCCCTTCTGTCACCGAGCCCCAGGCCCCTGTCTGCCAGGCCCCTGGAATTTGTGTGACTGCGCCTTTAATGGCGCCAGGCCCCTGGACCCTGTGTGGCTGTGCCTTGCACTCTCTGCCAACGATGGGCCCAATAAGTGCTGAGCCTTGAGCCTGAGCCTAGCAGGGTCCAAGGAGATCATGTACCCCTTGAGTACCAATGGGACTTCCTGCCACCCCTATAGTCCCAACCCTAAACCACCAGTCCAAATGATAAAGTAAACACAAGCCCACAAGCTATAACATAACACCAACACAGAAAGGAGGCCTCTTTATGTTTGTAAGAGGGCAAACCTTCCTTACCCTTGGACTGTCATACCTCCCAGCCTGGCTCCTTGTGGGCTCCCTAAGCCTCAGTGTTCCCATAGGCAGCAAAGCGATCAGACCGCTGTCCCTGGGAGCCTCTCCTGGGCAGGAGCTCCTAACCCTGCAGTAAGCAGGGCTAGCCTACTTGCCAGTCCAAATCCCAGGTTTATGTATTCCCAGGGTTCTACCTACTTCTGGGTGTCTGGGTTGGCTGCTAATTGCCTCATTAGCCCTGTTGCCCCAGCAACCGGCAGCTGCTTCCTCCTGCCTAGACTGCAGAGCTCCCTGCCTGGGCTGCTGTTATCTTGGAGTAACAGGGAGCCCTAGGCTCTCTGTTACACAGGTCCAACCTTCACTCCAAGATGACTGACAGAATTCTCACTTATTCAAAGGAAGCATGATTTATTTGGTGCGGATGTTTTTAGGATTGCTGGCAGAATATCTTTAGAAGTCTACATTGTTTATTCAGCATGGTAAGAAGGCAGGTCAACATTTTTAGTGATTTATTCAACAGAAAAAAAGTACTAGTATTTTTTGTTGTTGCTGTTAAATGCTTTTATATGCTAATTTCCATAATTCTATCAAAAAGATGTTGAATCAGCTATATAATTTCTATTTAAATTAGATATCTTTACATACTATACTCTTATTTTTTTCTTATTTTAAGAGCTTACATTTCATTAGCTTTCATAGAAATACAGCAACTATTTTCAGTTATTCTCAAACAATAATTCTCAAATAATACCATTGTGAATTTCTTAGATGATACACATTGGGTGCTTTGACACAAGACGCTGACTTGCACAGTAGCCCGATACTACTGCACAATAGTGTCGCATGGCAAAAACAGTGCCAAGATGCTACTGTTCAGTAGTATTAGGCTACTGTGCAGTAGCATCACTTAAAAGGCATTTGCCAGTGCTACTGTGGAGTAACTTTGGTTATTGTGCATTTATTTAGTACTTGCTTATACAAGTACTAAATAAATACTTAGTAATGACTGCACAATAGCAGCTCATGTAGATGCGTCCAGTAAGAATATATGACCTTAACCCGTAAAGAACTGATCATCTTCAGAGAAGTGCTCTTTGGTTCCATTTGACTTTACTCATAATGCAAGGAAGTATAATGACTGAGGGACCAAGATATATGAACAAAAAAAAAAGGAAAGAAAAAATTATCTCTCAAGATATGACTTACACTGACCCAGCAAGTTCTATATTCTTTTTTCGTGACCTATTTTTCTCCTCTAATGATCAACAGTAATGTTTAAACCACTCAAAAATGTGCATACAATATATTAAACATCTATATTAGAAATTTCTAGTTCTAAGGTCCACCTTGGAGTAAATTTTGATGACAAGATTGATTGATTTATTCTGGGATTTCCAAAGAAGATTAAAGGAGTCTCTGAAGGGAAGTTAGATAATTTGAAAATCCTTCCTTAATTTTCTTTGTTTCAATTTTGCATAAAGAACAAGGTTTTCCATCTTCCTGGCACCATGGGTGATATTTTTGTCCCATTGAAAATAGCAAAACTCCCATTGACTTCATTGGGGCCAGAATTTCACCTCCTTGCCCACACCCAAAGCCAGAACTGCCTGCTGACTCCCTTCATAGAACTGCCAGGAAGAAAGAAAACATTACAGAATGAAATCTTACCTTGCCTCAGGTTTGCAAAATAGGTTCTGTATTTACCTGATAGGTAAATGCAGAGACCACATTTCTGTGCATCCACATTTCTGCATATCTGCATATCTCTGGGTGTGTCTACACATTCATTAATGCACCATAATTATAGTGCATTAAGTTTAGTACCTGTAATCACAGGTACTAACAATGCACTGTAATCAGTGCTATTGTGCATTAGCAATGGCACATGCTTTTTAAGTGATGGTAATGCACAGTAGACTAATTCTCCTGTGCATTAATTAGCGCATTAGTACTTTTTTGTGCCATGCTAATGGGCAGTAGAATTAGTCTACTGTGCCATTAGTGTCTTGTGTAGATATGCCCTGTGTGTTAACCACTAATGTTCTACATGGTTGGGCAGTTACAGGACTCAGTGCTCCAACGTGCTGAATACACAAACCAGATCTAGTTAACCTTAAGCTTAACATTAAATGC